>NC_048534.1:25525364-25825364 GCF_008121235.1 Drosophila subobscura | reverse complement strand
ATTATTTAAGTAAAGCGAACGAAAGCATATTTTGTATTGGATTAGAGATTATTTTGCGCTGCCATATTTACAGAGGATTGAATTTAAAATCTTTTTATGGATTTCGAAGAATATTAAGACGAAAGCATACGCTTTTGGGCGCAGAAAGTGGGCCAGTACTTGAAGTTCATGTAATTGTATATATAAAAACTGACTGTCGGATATTTTAGTGTATTTTTAGAATGATTAATCTATAGTCTTAGTTCTTAAGAGTTTAATCCTTCTGTGTATCATATTTGTAAATTTGTTGTATTGAAGGATTCTAAATTCTAAATTTGATCATAAATAAACCTTACAAAATGACAGCAAAGCCCCCAACTCTTGCCATTTATGTTGAGTGCTGAATAGACCAACAAAGCATCTTAAATTGTTGACCCCGACCCCAAGCTACTGACTATGTGTCCCACCACCATGCCACACCACTAAGTACAGGAGTTCACCCTCAGAATTTTCCAAACACAATCAAGCAACATTTTAGCCATTTTATTATCAGTATTAATACGCCTCTTAAGAAGTTGGCCCAACTCCACTCCATTCCTCATTCGTCAGTCGTCAAGCAGCAAATGACGAACAAATCCTAAGAAAGCCGCCAACCAGTCAGCAATGAAAAGTAAAAGTGACAGACGCGCGTTAATTTTGAACTTTTCTTTGCAGTCAGCAACCCACAAAAAAAGGGGGCCAGTCCTTACAATTTTCCCTTCTTGGTTTCGGTTTTTTTTTTATATATTTATTTTATATTACAAACGTTAAATTCGACGTCGCGACGCAGTGAGTGACTTCCTTCCGCTTAGCTCATTAAACACAGTGAAAAAATGAAACCCTCGAAGCACATCGTGGTGGCGGCTTCCCTCTCCTGCCTGCCTCGTTGCCTGCTTTCCCTCCCCTCCTGCATCATTGTCTGCCATGCTCAGACATAACTCACCACAGTGAATGAAATTCTCTCTGTTCGTCAGACTTTGGCAGCTTTCTCTTGCTGTAATTTTTGTACCCTGACTTCAGACTTCAAACTCTTATTTTGCCATAAGCTAATACAGAAAATCCTTTCTTCCAGGGTATCAAAAGACTCATTGAAAACAACCAGGGCATCCAGAGCGCCCACTCATTCCCAGTTTATTCTTACCCCTCGGAATATTTAATTTGGCGTGTTTATGTCTTTTATCCCCTCACCCTTGTAGCATAATTTTATTTGTTTGCTTAAAACAGAATTAAAAAAGGTTTTCTGCCGTATTTTATATTTTTTTTTTTACGAAAAAGCGCGAAATTTTCGGTGATGGCAGCTTTCCTTTTACGGTGTTTATTTTTTTTTATTTTTTTCTTTTTACTGTGGTAATTCTGGCAATTGTTGACATAACATTTTTGGTTACAATTCGGAATTTTATGTGGCGCATATAGAGCCGCCATATATTGTAGGGCTGGTTGCTAATTGGGATGAGTGTTTATTTTGGTCTCATTTTGGCTAAAATATAATGAATATTTTGGATTATAGAGAGATTAATTTTAGCTGAGGTAAAATTGGAAACATACATATATAAAAAAAAAACAGTAAGCTCTCGACAATCTATGACCTATGACAGCAACTTTACTTCCTACGACAGGCGACAGACCCACCATACCAGTTAACTTCTCTCGTTACATATTAGGTGACCCGACTCCAAATCCTACCCCAAACCCTGAGTGAAAGCATACCTATGGTGCGTGTGCACTTTTATTTTAACGGTTTAACAAACTTGGCCTCCCACTTTAAACAACCCCCAGATACATGTTCTTCACCCTCATACACATTTGAAAATTGTATTCTCCCCCATTAAATGCTTCCAGCAAGGAAAGGGGAATACCAAAAAGTACAAGTAAAAAAGTTTCCCCCGCTCTGACATCAGCGCATAATTGATGCCTCCGGGGAGCTGTGATAAAAACAAATCAGCTGCACACACAGGACCTTTGGGTAAGGTTTCCATGGCAACCTCGTATGTGTATAGAGTCTATACTATAGACACACAGCTGTTTCTTCTTGTGGGGGCGTAGGACGCTTAATATAATTCACACCATTAAACCAAGAGCTACGGCATTTCGCTCCTGTTGGACATACATTTATAAAGACAATGGCAATACCTACCCTCGAACCCCCCTGGAATTTTCCGGCCCCACCCTCCATGGCGAATATGTTAAGTGAGGTCGAGCCAAGAACTGGTCGATCGCTTATTAAATTTTGTTTTTCCATTATTGTGCACTTTTGTACGGTACTTCTTTTTATTCGGGGCAAACATTTTCGTCGACTTTTTTAGTTATCTAAGCGGAATATTTTCCACTCGTGATGCTGCTGCTGCTCTGTTGTAACCCTTGAGACCCATGTGGCGGTGGTGGTGGCAACCCTTAGCCTTTTAGCTTATCAACGCGCGTTTATGCCAAAACACAAACACTTGGCTGGCGTGGTAGGGCAGGCTGCTACTGCTCCCCCATTTCGATGCTGCAGCGCTGGTACAGTGGTTGGGGAGGTTAAATTTGGAATATCAATAGGAAATTTAGGTAATTAAGTTACGGAATGAACCAATCAGAGATGGTTTCTGTAATAAATTAACTGCTTGAAGTCTTATTCTTATACGTTTTTATGCAAAAAGTTGTCTATGGAGAACAACTTTCGGATGTGTGGTGGTTCCATTACATACATTCCATATTATATAATCTATTTTTTTTCTATTTCTATTTTTATAATTTTATAAGTCCCATTGTGAGGCCTCTTTCGTTTACTTTTTGTCCCACTGTTTCGTGTCTCTGGGCTCTAGGTAGGTAGGCACCAAGTGAGTTTGTTCGGCTGCCGCTGGGAGCTTTTGGTGTGTGTATTGTGTGTTTGCGAGTGTGTTGGTGTGCTACTTAGCCTAATGTAAACCATGTGCATGCCTCGTTGCGTACCCAACAACACTAACAACAACAACATCAGACACTTTGCTGTGCAGCCAGGCAGGCTTCCCCTGAAAGAGTGGGTTGGGTGGGTAGCGGCACAGGCTCTTAACATACATTGACAGAGAAATGGAAAAACTTGCACCAAAGTAAAGAGGGTGGTGAAGGCAATCTCCTATATGTACCCGACACCAACACCCTTGTCGTTTTGGGGTTTTTTTTTTTGGTTTTGATGTTTTTTTCCAACTGTCACGTGGGCAGATTGGCACAAACTTTGAACTTCGCGCTAGCTCGATGTTCCTCTCCCACTGCCGCCGCTCTGCCAACACTCGCGATCTCCCCTACTATTCCCAGAGCCGCTCTTCTACCCACAGTCACGTTCTTCCCCACTCTACCTACTGCCACTCTACAGCACTCGCTCTCTCTCCTACCCCTCCTGCCATTGCACGTGGTGTTCCCACCATCTTCCTCCTTCGCTCTGTATCATGTGTTCGCGCAGTCCCTTCCTCCTCCCGCTCTTTATCTATTCGCGTCGTCATCTGATATTCGAAAAGCGCCGAAACTTATTAGCAAAGTGCATTCTTTACTCTCTTTTACCTTTTCGGGTCAGGTCTTTTCCTGGTCCCCTGTTCCACTTCCCGTTCCTGTTCTAGCTCCAAGTACCCTCTTCTCGCTGTACCAAAGGTATATTATTTTAGTGCGGATTTGGGCTTGACAGAGGGTGTTCCATATAATTTGTACATATGTAGGACTCCAAACGGATCGAGAGTACCTCACCTTCGAATACCTCATCTGTGGTAAATATTTTACTTATCCCATATTTTATTTTTAGTTACTTCTTTTATTGCTTTTATTTTTCAACTTGTTGAGCGAAAATTAAATTTTTAATGAATTTTTGCCAACAAAAAGTTTGCTCTCACAGGCACACACGTGTAGGGATGAGTGCGATAAGCCCGAAAGGCAGAGGTACGAGCTGGATGATAGAAGCTTCTGCAAGGGGGACTGAGGGTTTTGCTTTTTTGATTTAATTAAAAACATTCTTTGAGTTTCCAAAGTGTTGCAAAATTGCTGCAAGCAATGTACCTTCTATCCATCCTGCCCCCTAAAACAGTTTGCTCTGATTTTTTGATAGGTTAAAGCAATTTTCAAGCAAAAGGCGACTTAAACGGGTTTTGGCTCCCGAAATTGGGCAATAAATTATGTCGATTGAAATATTCTGTGCAACAGCAGCAGCTGCAATCCAAACCCGTCTGCTGCGAACTCCCCTGTGCCGCCACGCTCTCCCTACCGTATTGATTTTCAATTATAAATCCAGACAATGTCCTGGCAGAGGCCAATTAGCCTAGTTTTAGTCGTGCGGAGTGGGACTCTAGAGCGGGTGTTGGCTGATGGATGCAAACGGAAATTCCTAACAACAACAATTAGCTACGAAAGCAATCGCTAAAGAATTGCCCAAAAATTCTAGTTGGGTGGTAGGGGTGGTGATAATGGTGGTGCTCTGCATTCAAGTGGCTGACAAAAGTTTTTCCTGTGAAAAGGGAGTAGTGCCCTATCTAACGGTGTTCTCATCGCATTTCCCCTCCCGTAATTGCAGGCAGCCGCTAATTTCGCAGGCACCAGACGACAACTTGACAGGCCGGCGCTCCCCCGTCTTGGAGTGGGTTTGGTGTTGGCAAAGGCAGCAGGGTAACCGAATGACTCGTTGATTGACTGACTGTGTAAAGCGACTGTGAGAGAGAGCGAACGAGTGAGAAACTCGAATGACGACTGCTGAAGCGAAGCGGTGTTGTTGTGGCTTCGGTTTGAGGATAAGCGATTGATGCACTGCAAAACGACTTTAACGAAAATTAAATGGAAGATTTGCTTATTTTTGTGGAAAATGTGGCAGTAGGTGCTTGGAAAAAATGCGATGCCAGCTGCATCTTCCTTATGGAAAATTTCCATGTGTATTTTATTTCTTCCTGTTTCTATCTCCCTCTTAAATCTGCATCTATCTTTTTTTTCTCAGTGCATTCAAAACTGTATTTTGTTTCGGCTAGACGGCGGCCTGTCAGCGAGTTGAGCCCCCAACCAAGCCCAGACGATGCAGTCTGTCAGCGTTTTTGACTTGAAAATGTTTTTGAATGCAATTTTTGGTTACCATTGGCTTGGGTTAAGAGAAAGAGCAAGAGAGAGAGAGAGAGAGAGAGAGAGTAGAGTGTGGAGTGTGGAGAGAGCACCACGTCGCCTGAAACCCCCTTAAGAGTCGGAGCAAAAGTCAGGAAAATGTTTGTTGAAAAGAGGAGGCGGAAAGGCAATGGCAGGGAAAGCAAAACTTTGTTGCTGTTTTGTTGTTTGTGAGTGTAGATTGTGTGTGTTTGTGCGTTTTGTGTCTGCTCTTGATGTTCACCTCAGACCATTCATGGCCCCTTGTGCTTTCGCATACTGCCACTGCCACGTTGTAAAGGCATTTGGCCGGAAATGATATCGACTCCTGGGCTAAAGTGTGCTCATGTTGCAGCAGCAACTGCAACCTGCAACTGCTGCTTGGCCTGGTCTGGTCTCTGCTGTCGTGTCATGTCCTATCGTAGTGTTGCATTTACCGCTTCGTTGCACTGGCGATTGGCAACTGGCGGACAAACGGACAGTGCCATTCACAGCCATTGCCTCTGGTACTGCTTTTGTCTTTAAGTGGCCAATGAGCAGAGTAGACAACAGCAGGTGGAGAGAGGGAGATACAGGGATACGAGGGAGAAGTACAGCCAATCAGCTGTTTTTGCCATTGTGCTGCTTCTGATGAGCTTTTGTGCAATTGTCAGCTTGTACTGGTGCCGCTACCTCGCTGTCTATGTGTGTGTGGGATGCCTAGATTTAAATTGTTGTCTTTATCTCTCTCTCTTAATTCATTTACTTTTTGGCTTATCATTTTTTGTTGTTGCTTTTTTTAGCTGTAGCTTCGGTCAGGGCTTTGAGCTCAAAACTTATTTAATTATCACTTTATGAACGCTATTTGGGTTAGCAGCACACATACACGCATGCCTAAATGCATTCAAAAAGGTTTCGCTTTTATTTTTGGTAAAACGAAAAGTATTTTATAAGGGATTAGGGTTTTGTTATACATATGTGGAGTTATGTGGGACACAGCAGCGCCACATCAACAAAATAGAAAAAAAAAAAACGAGAAGTGACGTGTGACTCGTGGGAGACGCTTCTTACGCGTCACAACTTTTATACCCGGTACTCAGTACTTTTGTGCCTTAGTGGTTTTTTTCGAATATTACATTTGACATTTTAAATTTTTTCTTCATCTGATATCTACATCTACATCACTTCTTACGCCAACACGCTATTTTAGCTCGCTCCCTCGCCTCTCAATGATCTGATAGATATGGTCATTCCCCACGGAATGGCGTTTTTAGTTTTCTTTTATCTCCAAGATTGTCGCCCTTTGCGGGGCACTTGTAACAGTGTGATCATACAGCCTTCTGAATGCAAAATTTGGTGGCTCTAGTTTTTATAGTCTCTGAGATCCAGGTGCTCAACAAGACGGACGGACAGACAGACATGGCTATATCGACTCGGCTATTGATGCTGATCAAGAATGTATGTATTTATATACATATGTACTTTGTGGGGTCGGAAACGCTTCCTTCTACGTGTTACATTTTTTCCGCACAAATACAATATACCCTATCTACTCTTTGAGTACCGGGTATAAAAAGTCACGTACAATTTTCATTTCTTATAGAGAAGCATTATTTATACACATTCTCCGCATAGTGCATGTCAGTAAGACGAGAGCTTTTGCATTTACTTTTTACTATCCATCCCGCTCCGTTTTGCTTTTCAATGCGGTTTTCACAGCAGCAGCATCAAGAACTCTCTGTAAAAAATGTGTCAAGAGAAGAGATGAGAGGATGCGTCAGCGTTGGCGTAATTAGGAAACTTGCTTCTTACTTGACTTGCTTATGTCAGTGGGTGAGAGAGTGATAAAGAGAGAGCGGTTAGGTACATAGCTAAAAACAACGTGAGAGCTATGATATGTTTATGCACATTTGTATGTAGGTACATAGGTACACCTACATACATACATATGTATGTACATAGGTACATATGTACATACGTACATACATATGTATGTATGCATGTGTGAATGTGTATATCTTACAAATGAGATGCTAATCTGAAGAGCCGAAAGTGAAATGTGTCAACGAAATGAAGGAGAACTACGAGTAGAACACAAAAAGTGTGATATAAAATGCTTTAAAATTTTCTGGTACTGTTATACGCTGCAACAAGGACTCCAAGGACATTCATAATTATTTCACTTTCTTAACCCCTTCACAAACTACATCATACTTCTTGGCAAACTGTACACCAAGTCTTTAAAAGTTCTGCCTGCCTGGCATTCATTTTTCTAAACAGACACCAAAATTAGTAACATTTCCTTTGAGGTCTGGGTCTGCTCCTCATACAGTTACAATTACAGCTACAGCCACTTAATTTAAATGGAAACCAGAATTGTGAGCAGGACAACAAACAGCTATAAAAAGACACAGACAATAGCAGAGGGTTAACAAATGAAGCCCAAAACATTTCAATTGTCACGTATGTATCTGGCACGCACACACATGGTACCACGAAAGACAAAAACAATGAGAGGGAGAGAGGCCTGCCTCCTCTGCCCAGACGCAAGCACATCAGCAGGTGGTAGTGGAGGAGGCGGTAGAGAAATGGAAACGTTTACTGTGTCTTTTGCAGTTGTTGTTTTGTCTGGACCTCTGCTTCTTGGTGCTTTCGTTCTGCTGCTGCTTCATTATTCTGCTGCGCTGCTCCATTCTGCTCTGCTCATTTGGCTGTGCTCTGCTCTCTGCTTTGTGCTACTCTACTCGCTCTGTCTCAATTGCTTTCGTTCATTGGCGCCTCTGCTCTGTCTCTGCTGACTCTCTCTCACTCTCTCTGTCAAAGCATATCTTAGAGGCTGTGACGCTGCCACTCTGCAAGCCTTGGACTGCTTTTAAGTACTTCCTAAACGAAGCAGTAGCTGTATTGTTCAACATCCGCTGATGTCTATTCTGCGTTGAATCGAACGCGAATTAGTCGCAGAACCACCATTTACTTCATTTTTACATTTCTACTTAAATACATACTTATGTACATATGTATGTACATACATCCACACATATGTACATAAATTATAAGAAAATGTTGTCACACTTCAACGAAAATTTAAGAATATTTGTTAAGGCCAATATAATGCAAACAATCCTCGTTCTGCCGGTACTTATTTTGCTGCCAACGTCGCTGCAGCTGTAGTTCTGCGTCTGCCCAATTTAATGGTCATTATTTTAATTGTCTCGTTTTCTGTTTAGAGAAGAGAGTTGGTCACCAAAGGAGACCGTAGTCCAAATTGGTTCCATTGCAATGCATTGATATTGGGGCTACTGACACTTACCCACTATCACCCAACCGACCCTTCCCCTTGCATCGTTACGAATTATGACGGAGCAACAATTAAAGCTGGATTCGGTCTGGCTTGAAGACGATAATTATGGAAGTTCTAGATGATAATTATGCTTGGTCGGCTGCTGAGAAAGAACAATTAAGAGTAGAAAGGAGGAAAAGAACAACAAAAATGGCTGTGGGGGGGAGCGAGTAGTTGCACAAACAACAATAAAAGTACTGCTCTTTTTTTGACCAAGTTAAATGCTTGTCCTTGGGTTTAAAACATTTCCCCTCTTTTTGTTGCTGGAACAATGAAAGGTAAAATAAAAGGCCGCGCCCCACATGCAAACACACACATGAGAACAATTACGTACTTTTTAATACCCTAAATAAGGGCATTACGATTTTGATAGGCTATTTGAGAAGGCAGAGAAGGATCCAAAAGCGAAAGCATACCAAAATAATAAATTTTCTACTTCTAAAGATATTTCAATTTAAATCAAAAATATGTTGGCTTATTCAACACTGGAAACATATAGAGTATGTAGTCCAATTCAACACTGCAACTGCAGCATATCAAACAATCAGACTTCTCATTATACCCGGTACTCGAAGAGTAAATAGGGTATATTGTATTTGTGCACAAAGTTAATGTATGTAACGCACAGAAGGAAACGTCTCCGACCCCATAAAGTATATATATTCTTGATCAGCATCAATAGCCGAGTCGATTGAGCCATGTCTGTCTGTCCGTCCGTCTGTCCGTCTTGTTTGTCGGCTAGTTCTCAGAGACTATAAGAGCTAGAGCCACCAAATTTTGGCACCAGACTGCTGTATGCTCACACTGAAACCAGTGTATTTCAAAAATGAGCCCCGCCCCCGCAAAAAAGGCGAAAACCTCCCAATTTTGAAGATAACAGAAAACTAAAAACGCCATTCCGTAGGGAATGACCATATCTATCTGATCACCAAATTGGGACAAACCCACCCCCGTCCCGCAGCTTATATTTGTTTTTTACACATTCTCTCATTCATACTCTGCTTCGCGCAGTTTGTGTCCTCTGCCTCTGACACGTCTCTACTTCTGCCGACACTCTGCCGCGTCTCTGCCGCGTTTCTGCCCTGACTCTGCAGTGCGTTGCTCTATGGGAGGGTGGCGAGCAAAAGGAGTTGGCGTGAGTAGTGTTGTTGATGTAGATGACAGATGAAGAAAAAATGTATAATAACCGCTAAGGTGCAGATGTAGTACTGAGTGCCGGGTATAAAAGTTGTGACACGTAAGAAGCGTCTCACACGTCCCTTCTCGTTTTATTTTCTTCTTGATTTTTGATGAGTGAAAGGAAGCACATAATTATGATTACGGTGTGCCTTCACTTCTCATTCTCTCTCCTCTCCCCATCATCATTGTTGTCCTTTCACTCGTTACTTGGCAGCTCTCCTTTGCTCTTACCCTTTCCCTCTCTACAAATATAGCAACTCTGTTGGTTTTAATTGTTGAGTCATTTCTGAATGTGTACGAGGGGTGTATGGTCGAGGTCTATGGTACTTCTAGATGTAATTGTACTGTATGCTTTGTTGTACGCTTTGTGCTTTTGCTCTTATTGCTCAGCTCAGATGGTTGCTTGGTTGAGTGCTCCCTGTTGTGTACTACTTGTTTTTCTTCTTTTTGATGAGGTTTGATAAAGGTTTCCTGAAGCTTTCGCTGAAAATTAATGAGCCAACAACCAAAGTTGCCAGATTCCATTTAAAGAAACAATATTTCGTTGAGTTATTTTAACAAAAAAATTCCTTTACGAGCGATTTCGATTAAATTTTTGACAGACACTTTGTTTGATTTAAAAGAAAAACATTTTGTTCCTTAAACATTAACCTTGAAAACTTGCTTTTCGCCACATCAAAGTTAATTTTGGTTTATTCATACTGCCAGTCCCACTACCAGTCACTACCTGGAAAGGCACTTTCTTTGTGCTTTATTTCCCCAGCTGAAATGCCACAAAATTTGCTTGCTCATACAAGTTCATACATACACATATGTATGTAAATTTACATCAGGGTCATATTTTCGTCCGTCTCTATTCCGCCTTCGCCTCCTACTCCGTCTCTGATGATGATGTTTGTTTTTTTTCTGAGAGGGGGAATACACTCTCCAGCTTCTTCGTGCTCGCCTCTTTGCCGCTTCATTAGAGCTTGCCGCAAGTAAAAAAATGTGTTGCCCATCAACAGGCGGGGCGGCATCTTTCTCTCTCTCTCTCTTGTGTCTGCTGGCTATATTTTCAAGGATATGAGTTGTTGCTTAATGTTATGTGGCACATTTCCTTCATGTGGTTCTGCCAAAGAAAATTTTATCTTGGTTGGCCAACAAAATTTCGTCTTGTTTTTCCTTTTCCATTCTTTACGCTCTCGCTCGCTCTTGTTGCTGTTTTTGCTGTTTTTATTGTGGCTGTGGCAAAACGCTTAAACTGTCGTTTAGCTAATGATGCACCATGTAGTGGCATTTACCCAAAATCCTCTCTCGTCAAGGACAGCGAGCCTGTTTCTTATCTGGAACAAATTGTGACTCAAGGAAGGAAGCGTTTAACCGGTGATTCTTGAGGATGTAGGAGGAAAGAGGTTCAAGAAGGACCCATTACAATTGTTGAAATAAATTGGAAAGAACATGTGTAGAAATGGAATCCACCTTTCTATAAAATTATTCTGACAGTTCTCCTTCAAATAACTTCATTTGTTTCCCCAACAAACGTATTACTCTTCATATCTGTTTTAAATGATTTATTTCTGTTTCTCTTTCCGGTTTTTATACCCGAATTCCTACCAATCCTCTGGACACATGCTATTATACCCATAGGCACCTTAATTAGTCTCCATACATGTTCCTTTTAAATGCTCAAAATTTAAAGCTTTTCTTTTATACATACATATGTATGTACATGACCCGTTCAGAAAGCTCCAAAAAGTACCTCTGAGACACACACAGACACAAAACCGCACCCCTCACAGTCGCAGCAATTAAACCAGCTGCGGGTGCCTCAAGTCTAGACGAAGTTCCCACCGTTGACCAACCATGCGACTGGGTGGGCAAACGTTATGGTGGAAGTTGGCATCCTGCTCCTTTCCACGGGTATCACCTGTCACATAAATAGCAAACGGATAAATTATTAAAACAAAAACGGTGAAAAACAGAAGGAGCCCAAAAAGCTTTAACCCGCAAATGTGTGCTGCGTGGGTGCCTGCGGGGAGAACTTTTTTTAAGATGCTTAAAATGCGCCGCCGTCTGGCAAAGAGGGCCGCCTTTATGGGTAGGATAGAGAGAGAGGGCGCGGCCTAAGGAGAGTGAAAGGAAACCAAAGTGAAGCGAAATGACTCGCAAAGTCTGGCCGGGCAGGTCTGCGGCTAGCAGAAGCAGCAAAAAGTTTCACTCCCTTTCTCTCTCTACCTATCTCACTTTTGCGTTGCTCTCTTTTTGCGTAGCTATAAAAATGGTTATAATAAGCAGCGAAACTGCCGCGGCGAAAAAAAAGGAATAGCAATAGAGAAGCTTTAGGCGAGTTTCGATTGATTGATACCTCTTGCTGAGATTTATGCGTGATGGCTTACTAAATAAACTTGAAATTCTAAAGAATTTTCTTACTAATGAAGTTATTAAATCAAATTAAGATATGCTGCCACATCCCAACCCACGCTTTGCCTTGCCTTTCACCAACATCTACTATAAATAAAAAATACCCTTTAGCACTCCTCGCTGAATGGGTAGAAAAACCGCAGTCAACCTTCTACGCTCCCCCACTCGTTAGGTCTCTCTCCTCTGCTGTTGCTGCTGCTGGTCCCTTGCTTTTCTTTACTGTTGTTGTGCCGCATAAGTGGCACCTGTGACTACACCGCATACACACCCATACAGAGACACACAGACAGCCAGGCAGCTCTTCTGCCTGTGTCTATTTGCTTAAACATTTTTCGGTATCGCGGCATGAAATTGGTTTGCGTTTTGGGTAAAAAGTTTCCTTTGCTTCTGCTTCTTTGTCCAACAAGTGGCTTATAAAATATAATTCGACAGACGACAACGACTGTGGATTCAGGCAAAATATATTAACAAAAGCATACAACAAATACGGGAGAAGTATAAAAACACCCAAAAAATTTGTGAACAGCAAATTGTTGTTTGTTTGTTGAAGAAAAACCAGAACGACGAGGCTGTTGCTGCGACGAGGACACGACGGCAATAATTATAGCGGTAGAAACGAGAGTCAAGAGAGTGTCAAGATGATTGAGCAGGTAGAACAATGTAATACACTAACATATTTGAGATGTGGAAAATAGCATGAGGGATTATGTAACTAAAACTAGCACAGAATTATTTTTAATTTTAGTAGCTATTAACCTTAAACGTAAAACCTTGGAACCAACAAACTTTTCGAATAAGTCTTACTCTGACCGAGGAACACTTTTAATCCTCCAGTAAAACTGTTGTGAAGCAGCGCGTGGATGGCAATTTCTACGAATAGAAAAAGTCAATAGCAGTTGAAGGACTTCTCTGTCTATTTTTCTCCTTCCCTTTAACACAGCACACAAGCAAATAATTTTAAAGCCGCCTCGATTTATCCCAGCCCATAAAGAAACTATATAAGGAGGTCTCGTTGGCAAAAATTAGGAAGTAAAGCGAGTGAAAAGTGCGAGCGAAAGGGCTCCCGCTGTAACCTTCCGCATTGACAAGCAAACGAGCACTGAAAATTGGGAAGAGTAGCGAGTAACTCTGCCACCGACGAGATCTCCTTGTATAGTTTCTTCATGTCCCAGCCGTTCCTACCGACCCCTCACCCCTCTTGTAACTATAGGTCTCCATCCTCAAGCATTTTGCCAGCCGTTATTTGCGGTTGTCGTACATTAATGGGCTCTCTCCAGCTTTGTCTACTGCTCCGCTCTCTTTATTTCATGTTGTTTTTATTTTGTTCACTCTTTCAAGTAGTGTGTGTTGCCTGTACTCACATTCGTGTTTAGTGTAATATGTTTTGAGGTCCTGCTCCTTGTTGACCATTTAAGTGCATCTCTAATTACACTGCAAATTATTCGAATTATGCAGTTTTAGAGCTCACTCAGGGGCTTGCTTTTCCGCCGCCCTCTCCCATTTTCTTTATTCTCCCTTTTTCTCGTTTTGCTGCTGTAATTTAACCCTTTGGCTTGGGTTGGGGAGCGTCTGGGAGCTGCTTTTGATTGTTCGTCGCTTTTGGGGTTCCTCTCTTTTGTTCTCGTCATTAATTGCATTCTATTTTTTGTGGCTTTGTTCTTGTAATATTTTTCCATGTGCTATGTAAAGAGGTTAGAAAATAGAATACACACTTAACGATCGTTGTATTTATTTTATATCTTTTCTTATTCCCTGGATGTACATTCATATTAACACAAAAAATATAATTAAACGCATAGAAACATATTTTTCACTGAATATTTAATAACTTGAGATCTAGAAACTCCAAGAATTACTCCCTTGAGGAAATTATAACCCTCAAGCCGCTTCGGGGCTGCTTCCTTTAGAACAGGCATATCCCATGAAAAGACAACTGCAAAATATACATAAATATATGTACGTATGTACATATGTAAGTATGTATGTACATATAATAAATAATATAAAATATTCCATTAAAGTCAATAAATATCATTCATAAAATTCACAAAAAAAGGCACATCCATCACAACCAATAAACCTGCCCTAGAAATGCAGCAAAACATGCGAAACATTGTTTAGAAACGTTCATATTTGATATTTACCCGTTCAAACGCTCAACTCTCAACTCAACTCGACTTTCAATTCATTTCAACATAAATTTTGCTCACTTTTTCCCTCCATTTAGATTGTTTGATTTTTTGCCATTCTGTTTACGTCTTTGATATTTAATAATGCAAACATCTTGGCTCCTGTGGGGCTTCAGGCTCTTCCGGGCTACGCTCCTCAAAGGGCAACCAGGAAACAGCAGCAGACACTGCCGCCATCATCGAATGTGACACAGTTTCTCTTTCGAACATTCACAGCCACCTACACTGTTACAAATACATTTGCTATACCTATAGGGGGATACCTTTCGAATCACTTGAGTTGAAGACAATTCCTGGGGCCACTTTAGCTCCATGTGTGGCCCATAAAAAAGCTGAAGGAGCAGGAGCAGGAAAGGAGTAGGAAAGGTGTCTTCTGTCGGTGTGTGGCTGAGTGGAACAAAAGTAAAAGGAAGAAAGTGCCATGTTGTCTACCCAATACAATAAATATTTAATGCACATGTTATTACATCAATAAGTGTGTCACTCACACAGTTGCACACGCGGAACACATACACAAAGGCACACGGAGAGATACGCCGCTACTGGCAAAGCTTTTATCGCGGTCTGTCTGTTGGGTTTTTTTGCCTGCGGAGGACAGCAACAACTGGAAAAATACAAAGTGTGGAGATCAGCATAGCGATAGGAATACTCTTTACTTGGCATTAAAAATGGATTTGAAGGGTAGTCGGGAATAGTGGTTCTTTCTAATACCCTTTTTTGATGCCTATGGAATTAGAATATCAATAATTGACTCGAAAATCCCGTGATGATTTTTTATACCCGGTACTCGAAGAGTAAATAGGGTATATTGTATTTGTGTGGATAACGGTTGTATGTAACGCACAGAAGGAAACGTTTCCGACCCCATAAAGTAAATACATATATTCTTGATCAGCATCAATAGCCGAGTCGATTGAGCCATGTCTGTCTGTCCGTCCGTCCGTCTGTCCGTCTTGTTTGTCGGCTAGTTCTCAGAGACTATAAGAGCTAGAGCCACCAAATTTTGGCACCAGACTGCTGTATGCTCACACTGAAACCAGTGTATTTCAAAAATGAGCCACGCCCCCTTCCGCCCCCGCAAAAGGGCGAAAACCTCCCAAATCTACAATTTTGAAGAGTTTATGGCCTCTGCCCCTACACGTCTCTGCCGCTGCCTCTGCCTCTGCCCTGACTCTGCAAAGTGTGTCTCTAGGGGAGAGTGGCGAGCTAAAGGAGCGTGTTGGCGTGAGTAGTGTTGTTGATGTAGATGACAGATGAAGAAAAAATGTAAAATTTGACAAAGAACCGCTAAAGTGCAGATGTAGTACTGAGTGCCGGGTATAAAAGTTGTGACGCGTAAGAAGCGTCTCACACGTCCCTTCTCGTTCGTTGTAAATACACAAATTTTTTAAAACATTTTAAATTAGTTTTTCCAAAACGCATGCAGAAAAGTTGCCTCCCGCATAACCGAGCGAGGAGCGCTGCATGACTCAGGCGCCATATTTATAGCCTAACTGATTGAGCTAATTGTAAATTCTTAAGAAATTGTCTGCGAGGTTTTAAAGAATTGTTTCCATATTGTATTTGGGTTAATTTCCCATCTATTCATCTATAATGTAATGTAAATTTGTAACACGCTTTAGCCTAACATCTCGTCAGGTATGCTCAGACGCAGCCAACTTTAATAACTTATTCACCACTCATTAACCATTCATTCTAAAAGTTAAAAAAGAACCCTTCAAAAACCCTCCCAAAAATGGCTAAATGCGCATCCCACCTTCGGCTATTGATTTCATTTATTGAGGGGTATAAAAGAGAACACATATTTTTTGTTTGTTGAATTTTCAGCTAAAATTTTGATACTCTGCCACATTGATAAATCGCTTTTGTTTTTATTTTTATGCCAGAATCAACTTTCGTAGATATTTTCATTATTCATGCAAAGAGGTTTTTCTCTCTCTATCCTTCTGTCTCTCTGTGTGTTTCTATATTTATTGTGTATATTGCTACTCAAACAAATGTAAACATGAATATGTATATTTAATCAAAATGTGGGTCAATTTTTTATGCATTAGTCCAGGAATCGTTTGGGGGAAACACACAGAGCAAAGAGAAGTGTAGTGGTAGGATAAACAAACTTTCCTTTGCCATTTGACGTTGGTTTTTTAACAGGAGAGCAGAAGGGGTATGTTGTATACATATGCATGTGAGCAGATGGGAGCGAAGGCTCCTACAAATATATTAAAAATATTTATCCAGAAAAATTATTCCCAAAAAAATCAATTTATATTAAATTAAATTGATATTTATTTCCCTCCCCACTTCCAAAATAATATCATCTAGTTGGTATGTTTTAGTCGCTATATTCCATACCCTTCTAGTTATATTTTGCGTGTGTGTGTTGTGCCTTGTCCTGTGGTCCGTCCTGTTCGCTGTCAATCGCATTTTGAGCGGGCCTTAATGCCACATGACAGGGGCAAAGTATTCGACATCAAGCGTTGCATACTTATTTTAAGGCGTTCCAAAAATATTGTTGACACGTAAAAAAAGAGCACAAATAATTGTTGTTTGTTCAGTTTGCTGTCGGTTCCATATGCGGTCAGAGTTTTTTAAGCCCTTTGGCGTACGCTAAAAAAATCCGTGAAACTGTCAAACAATATGCACATATTTTTTTCGTAATTAAATAAATCCAAATAATTTTAGCAGAAGTCCACCAATGGTCTGGGAAGTAGAGGAGGGACAGAACATTCATATTTCAAATATATAATTCAAATATTCAAGTGACAAATAAATTTTTAAAACCCTTTGGAGTAGCAGCAATTGAGCGACTTAATGGATTACAATGAATGACACATTTTCCATATCCATCGATGGCAGCCCGTTTGACATCTTAGTCTTTTATTTGTGGTCATTGACTCAAAATGTTGGAATTATTCGAATAACAAAATGTGTTGCCTTTAGGAAGCTTCTACAGCTAAAGTATGACAAAATATGAAAATTTAATGGAACTGAAATTTTTATAAAGTTCCTACGAATTGATAGAGCAACAAGGATTATTGTAAGCCATAGATGAAGGATTTTGCCCTTGGTTTTATTTCTGAAATTGACTGGGGACACAGCAGATATTTTCTTACATATCCAACCAATTTTTTTCACCTTAAATATGAAACACAGGAACTGCCTTAATTCGCCCTCCAGCAATTAGAAAAAAACCAACAAAAGTGTAAATCAAATATTTGCTTTGTCAGCTTCACTCAATTAATAAAATTTGATCAAGTTAGCAAAAAAAAAACTCTGTCTGTGTGACGCCACGTAATTAATCCTGCTTGCTCCTGCCCCACCCTGTCATGTTAATCAGACGCGAAAAAGGCTATGTCTGTGCCTCTTCGCAGACACACAGAGCAATTTCGTAGCTGCTTCTTACCTTTTGTTTGATGTTGTTGTTTTAATAAACACAAGCAAGCGTGGAAATGTCTGTTATGTCTCTGTGTGTGCTTGAGTGTGTGCGTGCGTGTGTAAGCCCAAAAGCTGCTTACATTTGTATTGCTTTTGCTAATGACTTGAGTTGTTTAAGCTTTTAATAATGTAGAATATTTTTCTATGTTTTTTTGGTGTGGCTAGTCGAATTTTGTAGACAATCGAAATGAAATTTCCTTAGAAATTGCTCGACTTCTGCGTTACTTTTGCTCTTAACAATACAAGGTCTCTTCTTCGATTTTCATGTACTATGGATACTTGCATCATGACTATCAACGTCGATCATTCTGTTTAATATTTCTTTCGCTTCTTGCCACTGCCACCGCTTTCGTAATATTTATTGCTGCCGCTTCCCTGTTCCTCCTCAATGAGTCTCGCATCGATTTAAGCATTAAGCTAATCGCCAGGAGATAGGAGTTAGGACATGATTGATACATGTGTACATAGGTAGATATATAGGATAGATGAGATGCCATGCGCGCCGTACATAATTATAAAAATGGTTTCTTTCAAATAATATTTAATCTACACGATTCCTATCATAAAGTTGTACAACGATTATGATAATCTTAACTATGTCTTCATGAAAAGCTGCTTAACAAATATTCTGGTTAAAATTTAAATAATTCTAACATAGAATCTGTAAAGACATACCCCCACTAAGTCTTCCTGCCACATTTTCTGCCTCTACATTGTAAAACTTCCATAGATCTGACGTCACGCAGACATTTCTTAGCTTAGCTGATGTGCTTTTCTTCCCCTCAGACTTATAGTACTTCGCCATATCCTGTCCACCCACTTACAGATAAGTACTGCCATATAAACAGCCCACACGTAGGCGACAAGTTGGCAGTTTTAGTTTTCTTTTTAGTGCGAGAGAGAAGAATCGTCCCACAAGTCCCATGCCCTAAAACTGGCAATAAATATTTACACAAAAAAGAAACCCAAAAAAAAAAAGAGAGAATAAAGAAAAGCTAAAAGAAAATCAGCGAGCAAAAAAAAAAGAATAAGAAAAGAAAAAGCCGCCAAGTCACGTAAATAATTAAACACGTGACATGCGTCAAGCAGAGCCTAGCAACGAAGAAGAAGAACACAGAGAGGGAGAGAGCAGATAGTAGAGAAGCAGAGATTGTCACACATGTAGGACCAAAAGATAGACAAAAAGGGAGTCAGAGAGGGAGACTGAGAGCGAGAGGTGGAGCAATTTCGCGACTTCTTGCTGTTTATACAAGTGTGTGCGCGCGTGATTTCTGTTGTTGTACAAAAGTTGTTTATCTCTCTCTTTGTGTTCGTGTGCTTAAAATAGACCGTAAAGGTGGCAGAGTAATTGGTAGAGACAAAGCGATTGAGAGGGGATCGTGGGAAAGTGCACGATCTAAATGGAGCTAATTTCGGCAAATTTTTGACTGGTGTCAACTTGTATGGGAAATTGCTTGTTTTTTAAGTTGAAAACAAACAAAAGGAATATTAATGTTGTTCGGAGCAAAGATAAGGTGAGCATGTGGATTTTCTCCACTTAGAAAAGAAAAACAATTTTAGGTTAGTTTTTGGCTACTTTTGAGTTTGGGCAAGGTTGGAAGCCACACCATATCTAACTAAATTATTTAAAAACAGTGTAAATTAAAGCATAATTACTCTTTTAGCACAGTTCACATTGAAAATAATAATTAAGTTAATTTTTACAATATCATTTTGTGATCGAGAATTCACTGCAGATTTCATGGTTGCAAAATATTTTGCCCATTGTTGCATGTTGGTTCCTCCTTACCCATCTTTTTAAGGCTCTTTCCAATAACTTTAATAGTCATTTACTCACAGGAATGAAGAGTTAGCCATGTGATTCCTGTACAAGTGCCTTGTCTTGTCTAGCACTTTTCTTTCTTCATGTCCTTTCCCCACCCAAAACTTTCAGTTTCAGTTCCTAAAACAAGTAATAACCTAGGAATAACTAATTTATGCATGTTTTTCCCCCGAGGGAGCGTTTAAAATATGCTTTATCTCCTGCCTCTGCCTAAACTCCGTTTGCCAATTAATGTCTAAAGATTGTTTTTCAATAAATTGAGGCATAAATTGTGCTTGTAGTGCTCACCTGTAAGAGGGAGGGTGGAAAATGGGGGAGACTATCTTTGGCCTTTAATGGGCATTTTTCTAGGCAATTAGAGACACAACTAAACGACCTGCCAGGCCCCAAACCCCAACTACGGCCACTTTTTCAAAAGGAACTTTTCCCCTTTCTTCTCGACTTTTTCCCTGGGGCCTCGTTGTGTCCCCGTGACCCGTTGTTATGATTATCCTTTGGTCGTTTTGTGGGCTGTTGTTTCCTCTCACTCACTCCTGAGTGTCTTTCTGTCTTCTTCGCTCTTTTCGTTTCATTTCTGCCGCGTTGACACAATCATAAAAACGCACACAAAAACACAAACAAATTATACAAATGTCTCCCGCATGGGCAAAAGACGAGGAGCGACAACATTATTTGCGTCTCTCTTTTCTTGTTGTCACAATTTTTAGGTAATGGTCCCACAGAGACCTGGGGACATGCGAGTAGGGGAAGGGGGTACACTACGATGGATAGGAGGACAGTTAGGGTAGATGGAAAACGATGTGTTTAAAATGGGTTGAAGATTTAAAGCATGGAGAAAGGAGAGAGTCAACGGAAGAGTAAAGGAAAAACAAAATCTCTAAGAGGGATATAACGATTTAGTACCTATTTGATGGGGATTACTTTGTGCATTCGTTGACTGTTTAAAGGGTAAGCTCATTCGGAAACTAGCTCCATTGAACTCTCCTCTTTAAAATCCTTTGTTCAGGTTGCATGACAGAACTAACGACTGTATCGTTTGCTTCTTCGGTTCTTCGATGTTCTTCCTCAGTTTAAGCCCCAGATTTGTACGTCTTCTAAGAAATATGTTTATGCCCAATTGATCTGGAAACCTATAATATGTGTACGTACATTACTTATAAAATTAGTTTGCTGCCGTGCTTTGACAGCTCCCTCTCACATCTAACTATGGGAATGAACTCCCTATATTCTCTATTCTTTTACTCTCTTTACCCAATGCCGGCTGGCATCCCTAACAGCAGAAACGTGCCAGTGCATTTTTTTTTGTCATTCGCAATTTTGCCAATTTATTAACATTTAAGTGCTTAAATATTGAAATGCATATGGCATGAGGAGACAAGAGCACCAAACTTCGGTCGCGTCGCTTCCCCCATCAACAACTTTTGCCAGGGGGTATTATGCTGCACCTCTACCTCTACCGCTACCGCTCCCCTCGTGCTCTACCATTTCTTCGGCCTTTCATCCATTTGTGAAAAGCGCGCGTCAAACCAACAAAATTTATGCGACACTGCAGCGAGCTCTGAACGTGTGAAGGAGGATGGACAGGTGATGTGATTCCATGACAGAAATGTGCAGAAAGAGAAAGAAAGAGTTGGACTAAAGAGGACTGAAAGAAGGGGTTAAAAAAGAGTGCGAGGATGGATTAAAAAAAGATTTCCAAAAGAAGTAAAGAGCATGAATTGTTTAAATTTCGTTTGGCAAACAACAATTTGCAAAAACGTGGCGACCATTTTTGCCTTGCCTCAAGTGGCTCATCCCCTTCTCCTTAGCCTCCTCTGCTGCAGCTCTCCAGCATCGTCGCCCCTCCGGTATTTTCATTATTAATTTGTATTCAGTATTTTTTGTTGTCTTTTTGTTTTTCCTTCAAGACTTATGCTGAAAAATGTTTTTGCCCCTCTTTCTCTCTCTCTCTGTACCCCCGAACAGAAAAAAAATCATTTGATTCAATTTTCCACATATCTCTGGACACCGGGAAAAAGACAGACCGAACACGGGAGTCGGTAACCCGGCAGCCATGGAAATCGGTGTTCCTTACCCTTCTGGTTTCCGGGTTCTGGGGTGCTCGCAGTTTTTTTTGGAAAAATGAATCAATAAATTCCTTTGCCAGCGCGCAAGTTTAAGGCAATATTTTTTTCAAACTTTTTTGTTGTTTTGGGAATTTTTAAATTCTCTGCTTAAGGCTTGGATCTCGTGGATCTTGATTTTATATTGAATGTTGCTACTTTTTTAGACAATTAAACGACCTTTAATGGAAATAAAAATGCCTAACAATTTTCAAAATGATTTATTTACTTTTTTAAGGCTTATAAATACTTAATAATATTTGTTGTATGTTTTATTTTTCTTCTCCTTCGATAGAACATCTAAGATTTGATTTTGTCCCATGTTTTCTCTTGCATTTCTTTCGTTTATGTCGTTTTCGTTGTCATTGATTCTGCTCCCAAATTGTTGGGCATTGTTTCACTGCTGTGAAATGCCGTTACTTTTGTTTTAACCACACTCCCCACCTCTACGCGCCGTTGAATACCGCTTCAACCCTTCTGTGTGTGTGTCTCCCTCTTTAAGGGAATAAAGTTTTCGCCCAAAAAAGAGGCGAATAAATACATATTTTTTCTGGTTAGTGCTCTTCCATTCACATTTCATTGTGGTTAAAGCCGGCTCGGATCTCTGTCTCTCTTGGACTTTTGGGCATTTGGTTGCGTTAACATTACGATTCACAATTTAATTTCTCGTTTTTCAGTTTTTTTTGGTCCAGAAGTGACATTGAGAGCCGAGTCCTGGCATCCCTTTGTGCTTTATCTTCTGGCATATATGTACATACATATATTTTATACTCGATTCGGTTTGCTTTTCTCTTATTTTTTTTTGTTTGCGTATCCAGTTTTACATGCCCGCAAGATTTACTTATTTAATTTGGTTTCCTGTGTGGTGAATATTTTTCTCACATATATTGTTGTTTTTTTTGTTCGTTGACATTTTCGTTGTGGTTTTTTACTTGGCTTTTTAATTTCTGGGCTTCGTTTTCCAGTTGTAAAGATGGCAATTTATGGTAAAGAAGAAAGTCAGTTCCACGGCAATTATTTGTGTTGTTAAACGGCGTTTTTTATGCAATTAAAGTGATGGATGAGCCTGTTTCGGCTGTAAATGTAAATGTAATAGAGTGGAATATTAATGGAATATTAAGATTATTTTTGGGTTCTCTTCTAAACCTTTTAAAAAAGAGTCTTTGGATTACGCTTTCGTAAGACCGACTATTTTCGCGTACTTTTGTGTATTTTGTTGTCACTCTCATTGGACCAAATAGTCACCACGAAAATGACTCTTCCAATTCATAGATGAAAAAAAATCTCCAATCCTCTTGAGACATCCCCATTTACCCATTTTTGGTTTCAAAAATACCCTCCTCCAATTAATACCCGCCCAAAAAGTCAAAATCCCATTTTTAACTTGTGGATCCCTTTTATCCCCATGTCACAATGGACTCTTTCTCGTCGGTCTCTAATTAGTCAAAATAATCCCCAGACTAAACAAAGGACATTGAGTATTGGGTGACGCTTAAACTTCAATATCCGAAAACCTCCCCTGTTGGAGGTTTATTTTCAAATAAAATGCCAGCTTTGATCTATTTACAAGTGATTATTAACACAGTAACAACAGGGAACATGGAGAAGGTCATGGGAAGGGGTCAGCCGCGGCAGGGACAGCGGAAAGGCAGTAACAGGCAACTGGCAGCCATAATAGACAGGGACAACAATTACAAACGATTTGGAAATTTTTGCTTAATTACACACAAGTCCTAAACCGCTACCCAACCCCGTCGCAATAGACCCCACGGACTCCACAGGGACTAAACTGCGTTGTGCCAAAAAATGAGCTTCTCTGTGTCCCACTATTACCCTCTGTCCGCTCCACTGTCTGTTCTCATCCATCTCACCGTCTGGTGCGGTCTGCTGTCTCTGCTTAGCCACCTGCCGCCCCCTCTGGTCAATCCAGCACCCCTTCTGGCCTGTTCGGCCTGTTTCTCCCTCTGGTCCGGGCTCATGGCTATGTCAAATATTTGCACAAAAGTCCAAGCCCCTTCGTCCACCCTTTTGTCAAAATTGCTCATCCAATTGTCGCTGTAGAGGATGAACGGGATGCAGGAAAAAACGGGAGTCCTCAGCCAGGTCCAGGTCCTGCAGTAGCGGCAGAGGCTCAGACGGCTTTAGCCTTAACCATAAAAAGAGCAGCGCGTAGCAGTGAAGAAAGGTTTTCTTATACCCTTCAGCAAGAGAGTATTCTGATTATTTTTGACAAGATAAAGTTTATTTATACGAGGTCTGGCGTTCTGCGGTAAGGGCATCAAAAGCTTCGGGCAGGCGTTGCAACGCGTTGCTTGCAGTACGCCACTGGTTGTTTTTGCCGCTGCCTCCTTTTTGGGTTCACTGAGTGTCAACATTGGAACGCACCCAGCCTCGCTCCCACTCCACTCTCTTTTCTCTTTGCACGTCCAGGCCAGCCAACGCACAGTCAGCGTAAAAAGTCGCGTAGCTCAACAAAAAGAGAAGAGGTGAGGTGTAACGAACGGTTGAAAGACAGATACAGGCAAAGAGAGTGGTATAAAATAAAGCAAAGAAATCATTTTAGATGCGGCTTAAAATTATCTTTGATAAGCGTGCCCAAAAGGCGCCTCTGTCCCCGCTCTTATATATTTTGGTTGTATTTATCTTTCTGCCCGTTCTCCCCCCTTGCTGTCTGCTGAAGTTGAGTAATTTATAGACGGCGAAGCTTTTTGCCCTCCCGAACTCGTGACTCGTATTAAGAGAGAGAGAGAGAGAGAGATCAAAGCAAAGCTTCAAGAGGTTAAGCTACTTAGGAGCGAAGACTTAAGGAGTGCAAAGGTATGATGAAAATATGATTTAATAGATGGCAGGTCAGGAGGGATAATAAAGAATAGGATTGGAAAATTCAAAGGCGTTTTCTAAATGCTACAGAAATTCTGCAAATAAAATATTAGCTGAACTAGTAATAAGAAGGTTTATTGCTCTATACATGTACATATGTAATTTTAAATTTAAATTTTGTTGTAGGATATGTTGATCCAGTTTTAAAGGCTTACTGCCGAGATCCTCTTAATTCACTCCCAGAATAACGTCAAATAGTCCCGCCTTGAGCACACAAACATTCCACCAAACCTTGAAAAATTCCTTCCCTTACTCAATAGTCCTTCAAAGCACCTGCACCATTTTATAAATTACACGGTTAAAGCTCTCCTTTACAAGCTCCACTTGTGTTACTTTTACCCATTGTTTTTCAATGTCTAGTACACCTCACCAACAAATCGAAGAACATCAAGGCGCAGTCACCCACCCAATCAAAGAGAACAAAGCGGTGAACGAGATTGAGCGGTGGGGGCTAACAAAAGAAAATAACAAGAATCAAAAGTTCCCTGGATATCCACTTGGAACTTGATTTGTTGTGCAGCGTAACAGACGCTAGACATGAACGAAAATTATCCCGTCCGTCTCACCTTAAAAACTAGAGAGAGAGAGAGCGACTGAAAGATAAAGATAAAATGAAGAGGCAGCATCAGAAAAAAGTTGTTCAAAGAATTGTTTCCAGCTCCTATTACACAGCTGCTACATCCTACTACTTTTTTCGCTCTCTCTCACTTTTTCTCCGCCTTTATTGGAGAATTTTTTTTTTCTTTTTGTTGGACTGTGTCCTTGTCTCTGTCAAAGTGTTGACCCATGTCGACGCCGTCAAAGACGACCCACGCCCAACTGCTCTCTTAGCTGTCCCCAGTGTGCCTTCATTTTGGGGGTAAAAAACTTTTATAATAGATTTCAAATTTCAGCCGCCTTGTGTGCCATGTGCCCCCGCCCCACCATAATTCTCTGGAGTAATCAAGCAAATTAGTAAGTTTCTCGGGAGAAACGATGCTGAATTCTGGGCGAAATCCCAGCACCAAATTCCGACACTCCTTCGTGGCTCCCTCGACAATTTTGTGGTCGGCAAATTGTTGACAGCTGCTGCTTCTACTCTGTGCCAGCTCCTTCTGTTCCTCCTGCTGTTGCTCCGACAAATGAAGATAAATGCCAACGAAGGTGGCACAAGTCTGAAAGCTTTCACTTTAAAATTTAAAGTGAAATCTTACATAGTGTGAATGGATTTTAAGAGACTGCAACTGCATTAATCTTGTAAAGTCGATAGTTGGAGAAGTAGGTGAAACTGCGCTCTTAAGTGCCAAAGAGTTTCTTAAGGGAGAAATTCTTAAAAATTAAGAAGATATAGCGCTCAGATATTTTCTTAGCATCAATACTTATATCTATGCACATACATAAATATATGATGAGAAAACTATATTCCTAGTAAGTAGTCAGTCCTATAACTGATTTTTCATTTTTTTTCTTCCGAACATTGCATACTTTTTGTTGATGAAGATGAATTGCAGTTTGAACTTTGATGCTAGAACAAAAGTTCAGTTCGTTTTCCTACTAGTTTTCACGAGTTTGTTGTGTGCGGAGAAAAGTTTTGTTTTTCGGCTATAAAAGTTTTGTCTGAAATTGTAGCAATTGCATGTTTTATTGGATCCTAAGCGGAACTTGTCTAACTCTCATATCACCCTACGTATTGGGGGAGCAGCACAAGAAATGCAATAATTTTGTCAAAGGATCGTGGCAATTACAGTGTTTCCCTTGGCTACCCGACAACTTATTTTGTCATCTTCGCCGACATTACAAAATGCAACAAAGAAGGCGCAAAGAGTTAGAGAGGGGTGAGGATTGGTAGTGAAGGGAAGACAAGAATTTGCTAAATAAAAGTGAAAATTGCAGCAAATTAAAAGACGAACAAGTGAGAAAGGTAAGGTGCAGGCGATATAAAACCTTGAGATACCGCTTAAAAACGTCACTATAAATATTTGAATTAAAATCATATACATATGTACTTATGTACATACATACATATATCCGACAATGAATGTTCCTATTGCATACAGCCGAGCAAAACAATATTAACAAACAATATAAAACCATATATAATCATACAACATATATAAAAAAATTAATGTTTCTGTTGCATACAGCCAAGCAAAAACAATATCCCCTAGAATTTCACGCGATCAGGGTAATAAATAGCATATGAAGCAACAGCCTCAGCCGTGGAACTTTCAAAGCCGAAGAGAGAGAATGAGCGAGACAAGTGTGGAAAAGAGCTTGGAACGCAGAGCAATGCAAGTGCGAGCGTTGGCAGAGCAGCCGCAATTAAAGCTTTACGTCCGTGACAAAGACTTCAAACACAAACCAAACTAAAGCTAAATTATGTGTAATTGGATATTCCCTGATTTACTCTCTATCCTTATCTCCCAAGTGAACTTGAAATTAAAAAAAAACCTTAAAACAACTTTGATTCAAGTTGAGTGAATTTATCTTGTTTGGATTGGCGATTTTCTGGCTGAATAATCCTCAAATAGCATTAACCTAATGGACATTTTCTACTGTAAATAAACGATTTTAGCATTCGTCAGAGCTAGAGCCCAGCCCAAATTGGGTCAACTAAAACGCTCTGAGCAAACCCAACCTGGACAAGGACCGCCACTACCTCTTAATTAAATGTTGGAAGGACGCTCTGTGTATGGGGAGGGGTGGGATGTATGCCTGTGTGTGAGTGAAATGAATTAGCTAAGAAGAATTGGATAACAGGGTGTGTTTCCAGAGGCACCTTAGGAGAGCTAAGTAGAAAAATGGATAATGGAAACATTTTCAGTTTTTCGGTCGCAATTCAAATTTTAGGTTGACGTAAAAAAATGAAGGGTAAAAAAAGTTATTTGCATGGCTAAGTGGTGGATTAATATGCTTTTATTGTAAACCACGGAAAAGTTAAATCTCTTGAAAATTAATAGAGAATACATAGTTCTGAACCACACCTTATGTTCTTGTTCATTTTCGTGCATTGTGAACCGTTATTTTGTCTAAGCTGTCGGCTAACAGCCGCGAGTTTTCGATCAACCCACCCGCTCTGCTCTCTGCTTTGTCGTTTGCTGTTTCTGCCTTCATTTACCGTCCCATCTCTTTCTCGCTGCACTGCTTTGTTGGCTGCAGTTTCTCTAGATGCTGTCGGGAGAGCACCTGTCTATGCTTGGTTTGTGTCTGCTATGTACATATATGTTGCCCTGCCTAGAAGGTACATCCTCCCTTTGTTTTTTCTGCGCTGTCTGCTTTTATTCTATGAGCTTGAGATGACGCTGGCGGAGGACTACCCATCTCTCTTCTTTGCATTGACTGAAGCTATGTCTTGTTCATTTTGATCCTCTCTCGCTGCGTAATTACAGAATCTTTCGACGTAGTCAGCAGAGCTTTGCCTTCTACCTTTTGCGCTTTATTCGACTGCTGATAAGTTTCTGTCTCTCCCTCCCTTTCCTATCGCTTTCTTCTATTACACAAGCTTCTGCATCGCCTGACCCCTCTCTGTTGGAAGCCTCTCGTATTTCTTTTCGCCTTTGAATGCAAGCCAAATGCACTGCTCGTCCATTTGTCCATCGACGATTGCCAGTGTAGGAAGTAGAAGAACCGTTTAGTTGAAGTCGCTGCGCGTGCGTGTACCCCCCCCCCTGATTATATATTGAATATATAGTCATTTTTTAATTAGTCACGTTGAGTTTCGAGTGTCGCAGTGTTAAATGGAAATCCTCTTTTAGGCGATTGCAATTCATTTTTTATTTAAAGTCAAACAGAATTCGATTGTCCGTGTGCGTCAAAGTATTGACTGAACGTGGTTATTTGCCGTTATATTCTAACTATTATTAAATCTTTGTTGTCCTACTGAGTCGACAGTGTAACAATTTTTGAGATCACAAATATGTTTAGTAGCCGCGCTTCGTTTCTGGCAAATCGCCGTATGATATTTGATTTTTCGGAGAAAAGTGCTAATGATCTCTATTTGGAGTAAGTATGTGTGGGAGATATAACTGTAGGTTACAGTGGGGAATTATTATGGAAAACCCAACTAAGAACATCAAAGAGACAAAAAAACAATTTCTTTGTAGTCTCTTATTAAAATATTTGAACACAAAATACTCAAAACATGTACTAAAACCATTAAATATTTATCTTCTACCTAATGAGCACTGTGCTAACTAACTCCAATTCTCTTCTCCCGCAGTGCGTTTGGTATGAGCGATAAGAGTAGCAGCGCTACGAATAGCCTGCCCAACAGTCCCATTCATAGCAACAACAATAATCCATCTTTGCTCAACAACAACAATAACGGAGTGAACGGCAACAACAATCAGGGAAGTCTGAGCAGCAGCAACAATTCGCTCGTGGGGGGCATTGGCAGCAACGGTATTATGTCTACGGCCGGACCGGTGAACAACAACAATAATCCGTGCAGCGCCAATCGTAATGTCGTCGTGAGCATGGACGATGACTCGTGCTTCCGTTTGGATGCCGATGCCACCGTCACCTACAGCGACAAGGAGCCCGATCCAGACAACATCAAGATGTTTGTGGGCCAAATACCCAAATCCATGGATGAGTCGCAGCTGCGTGAGATGTTTGAGGAGTATGGACCGGTGCACTCGATCAATGTGCTGCGCGACAAGGCCACAGGCATTAGCAAGGGTAAGTCGAAGTCGGGAGGGTGTTTATTTTGTTGTATTTGCATAGGAACAAGCATTATTACTGTATTGCAATGAGGTACAGGCATGCACATCAACTCAGTTGCTGAGCGGGGGAGTGAGCTCTCTCTCTCTCTCTCTCTCTAGCTTTGGGCGGCTCATCACTCTTCTTCATTCACTCTTTTGTTTGGCTTGTGCGTGTGCTGTGCTGTGTCTCTGATAAATTACATTCGAATTTGTTGCGGTAAATACCCGAAAGCTCTCACTGAAGCTTCTCCTCCCTTTCATGTAAATGAGAGAGAGAGAGAAAACGCAGAGACACAGGGCAAACACACAAACTTAATTTGAGAAATGTTCTGCCCAGACACAACACACACAATATACACACACATTTGTGTCTTTCCTCTAGTTAGTTTCTCCACTTTTGCGCCCCCGCTCCCTTTTAATTGCATTCTCCCTTGCATTTACCATTTCACTTCATCAGCAAATTGCTTTTTGTTCCGCTATTTGTGTTTGAGTCGAAATTTCAATAGCCTTGAGCCGGCTCTCCGAAGCTTTACGAATGGAAAGCGTGCCAAAAATACAGAGAATATAGAGCAAGATATCTCTTTTGAATTAAATAATATTCACACAGTAGTATTAAATGTACCTTTTCTTATTTAAGCAATTGATTGAGATTGAATGGGGCATATGTATCTAAGGCTTTGAACTTAAATAATAAAGATGGAATAAATGTTTGCGTAGAATAAATAATATTTAAAGGCATTTTATGCACTCAAAGCCTGTTGAAATATTAAATTGATTTAAATTAAAATTGTTTGCTTGAATTTATATGTATGTTCAAATATGTTATATTTTTTCGGTCTCAGAGAAATGGGAATAATCTTCTACTACCCAAGTTACGCATTCTAAATAAAATCAAATTCCTCTCGTTATCTCGTTCCCTCTCTCTTACCGACTTGGATTCCCTTTTCATTATTCCAATATATTCATTGATCTGTTCCGTCATTCATTTTTGTGCTGTCCTGTCATCTTTTATTTTTTTTTTTTTGTGCTGTCTGAAAGCCTCTCAACTGCAGTCAAGTTTATTTTTATTGATGTGCTCTTTTCTCTCTTTCTCATTCATAACGGCATTTTCCACTTCTAATCTTTTTCCATTTCCAATTGCCATTCTACTCTCGACCCGAGACCATTCATTGTCCATGGATATATGTACATACATACATATTTCCACAAATATTCATTCATTCCATTCCGTTTTGTGTATTTTCTGGCATTGTTATTCTATATCCAACTGTCTATTTAGCTTTTCTATCCTATCGCATCCTCCTCCCCGACTGCAGCTGACAGGTTCATCCTTATTTTTGTAAAAGTGGGCGTGTGGGCTTTGGCTCTGGACAGTGGCCAGTTTTGTGTCCTAATATGGAGGCGTGCCTGCCTGGTGGTCTGCCTGGATTGGGAGAAGCGGCAACAAAACAGTTTTAGAAGCACTTAAGTGGCGCGTTGTGCTGATGATTTATGACAAGCGGAAAGGCAAGTATAGTGCGACTTGCTACAGCTGCTACCAACTCTGATCTGCAATACCTTTGCAGCCTTTATTAAGGATGTTTAGCTGTAATCAAGGCTTATAGCGCATCTATGCTGTCCCATTCCATTCATTCTTTTGACTAGCTTAAGTGCTCATGTGGACCATGTGAGAATGTTTGTTATTTCTCTTCGTGTTGGACAGCCGTTTGTCCTGCTCTGCCTTCTGTTTGTCACTTGGTCTCTCCTCCTTTTGGCAATCACAAACAGAAAATCGACACAAATTGCATTTCAAAGTTATTATTTATGTCAGCGCAAAAGCGAAAAGTAGGCGTACGTACACGCCCACACACAGTGACCCAAAAAAATATAAGGCTAACGGAATATTCCTTTGGTTTTCTTTTGGTAACATGGAGGTTGGGTGGTGATCTTTGGGCATATTAGACTTTAGTAAATGAAAGCCAAAGAGTGGGTTTACATATTTTTAATTTTAATCGAAAAATTAATTTAAGGGATAAATAACGATAGATAAATCGATGCGAAAAGTGATAATGCTTGATCAAATTAATTTTGTATAGTAAATCAGAAATGTTTGTAACTTTATTTATTATTCTAATGCTTCAGAAAATTTATTTGTTATATTAAAATATTTTTGTATCAAATAATTTTTTAACAAGAATGTTGATCCTTGGCATACCCCAGGGTATCTTTCTAGCTCATCATTTTGTGCATTAATATGCTTACAGCGCTTTCTCCGTTTCCGTTGACAACATTTTTTTGCTGCCATTTTTTGCCTCTTGCGCCTTTTTGGGTACAATATTTCCTTCTCTTGCATGATGCATTTTTTTCCAGTTGTTTTTCGTTTTTTTTCTCTGTTTAGCCTACAAAAACTTCCTGCTAACAACATTTCCATTTAAATGGTAAAAATGTAACCCAGTTTTGTGTTTTTGGCTATAAAGGATTGACCTCTCCATCCATATCCTGAGACATGGTCCAAAATGTCTGTTGCTTGGAACTATCTCGTTCTCCCTCTCTCTCCCTTTATCTTCCTCTATACCTCTCTCGCTCTTTTTGTTCCCTTTCCCTTAACCAAACAAAATGCAAAATGACACATTTAAGTGCGATGGTTGACTTTTGAACCAGAAAGTCGTAAATAACTGAAACCAAAATGCAAAACAAGGAGTACAACCAAAAAATTTTCCTTTTCGTTTCGGCAAAAGTATTTCTGGGCTAATGCTTCTCTGCCGCCCCAAACAGAAATTGTTTTTCCTTTTTTGGCACTAAATTTTGTTAGCGGAGGGCAGTTCTTGGTGGTCCTCGAAATATACTCCTGCTGGTACCTATTACTGGTTCTGGTTCTGGTCTCCTGGATTCTCTATGTTGTTGTGTGTATTGCGGTTTATGGTTTTCTGTGTTCCTCTGCGGCCTGCTGATAAAGGTGAGAAGTGTGAAGCAGCGAGTGTGAGAGAGCGAGAGGGGTAGGAAATTTAAAAGGGATATGGGGAAGAGGCTTGGGCCATGGGGCTTGGGGCACTAGAGCGGCACAAGGTTAAGCGCTTGGGGTCATAATTTATTAGCGCTTGCGGTCGGCGATAGAAACAGGGCTGATGATGATGAGTGTGGGACAGAGAGGGCTGCAGAGAGGAGATGGAGTACGCCAAAGGGGTGTGACTAAAGGGAGCAATTCACCAAAGTGGTAGAAGGGTGCTAGGCAGCCATCAAGCGTAGCGAGAAGGATCCTTTCTTGCGGTTTCCATTTCAGATTGTTCAGGTGAAACCGGATAAAACCCGGCGAGGGGTGTAACATTTAATTCGATATTGAGGGAGTGAAAGAGACCGAGCTGCAGAGTGGGTAAAAGAGAACTAAGTAGATATAGAGAGTGAGGTAACGAGAGCGAGTGAGTGTAAGAGAGATGGAAGCTGTTTGGTGGCTTTAAAAGTGAGTTGCCTCCTTCACCGCCGTAAAATGTTTGTGGGCTCTGGTTTCGTAGGTTGTCATAAAATTTCTGTGTCAAGTTTTCTGCTGATTTTGCGGGCAACAAAAAGCAAAGTCAACTTTGTGGTGCAAAAATTAAGATTTCACCTACCGAAATGCTAGTTACAGATGTCTTAAGAATTAAGTTCAAAGTGAAATTAAGACACGCTTGCAACCATGCGGTTTGGAGAAATGTTTGAGGTAAAGTATTTTTGGGGGGAAGTGGAGTTTTAAGAGCGTAAAAAATAGGAGTGCTTCAAAGGATTTGCAGGATTTTTTAAAATTAATTTTTCTCTTAAAGAGGATATGTGTTTATTTTCGTAAAATTATTTGAATTAAATTATTTTTATAGTCTACATAATTTATAATTCACTCAGTTAATTAACTTGTGTGTAATTTTTTTAATAAGACAACTTTCTTTTCAGAATTGAACATATAAAAAAATTTTTAAATTTAATTAAAACATACCAATTTGGCTTAGTATCAAGAACATTTTCTTACTCAATACTTACTCAATAAATTACAGATTTACAAATAAGCACTTGGATTAGTTTCACCGATAAGAAGAATGTATACAGCAAATTTTTCATTTTCTGTCCTCAAGCAAAGCAGCATCCCTCATCCCATATTCAATTGAGAAAATCCTAAACCCTGCAGAACAGAGCCCAAAACCCGAACACGACCATATGTCACGGATCCGCATTAACAGGGCCACACCCACTGAACCAAAGGCCCGTCCCTCTATTTTTTCCCCCGTGCCGTGATTTATGGCGTCCGACATATAAAAAACTAACTCGCTGACCAAACCAGAAAAGTTGACAACTGCAGAAGAGGCAGGGACGAAGAAGAAATAATATAATTCACACAGATAGACAGTGAGAAAGGGGGAAAGTGTGAGAGAGTGGTATGGAAATAGAGGTTAAATGAGTGGGGGGTGTGTGGTATAAAAGTGGGCAGCTTCCTTCCATTTTTCGTTATCTTTTGGGTCTCTCTCTCTTTAGAACTTCATTTCGTAAAGCTTTTCTTTCTTCAACTCTAAGACCAACTGTCCAATGTCCGTCCTAGCACCACTAGCAGAAACGCACTTATCTTCATCGGCTGCCTGCCTGCCTAACTCACCTCTTCCGTTTGCTCTCTGTCTCTCTCTTTCTTTTTCTGTGGAACTTTGTGCTCTTGACATTTTTATTTAGCTGCTGCACTGGGCGTGAAAAATGCATAAAATTTCACTTAATTTTATTCTAGCCCTCCTTCCCTCTCCAGCACCCATTTTTCGACTCTGCTATGGAAAAAGTGAATTTCAATTTCAAATGCAAGGGAAATTTTCGAAACGTTTCTGCTGAATATTTTTTTGGTTGGAAATTGGATTTGGTCATGACTTTTGGTTGCCACTGAGGCATTGCTAAACATTTGTCACGGTCTACATGTAAAGGAGGCTCCTTACCTGTTAGCCAGTTAGAGATGGGAGATAAAAGAGATGTGTAAAAGATGCTAGGAGACCAGTTGGAGAGGGTTTAATTTTAGAAGTAATAGGACTAACAGACTTTAGATGGAAATATCTCAAGCTATAGGTATGGAAAGAATAAAAGAAACGACAGGCGCATTCTCTGAGGCTTTTGGCCCTCATTTACTTTTTAATAAACCATAAGTCAAAATTAAAAAAAAAATAGACTCGAAACTGTAATGAAATAAAAGTAAAGAAAATTCAACAAATTTTGAAGATGTTGTCGTTTGACTCTTTGAACTTAAATATCTGTAACTATTATTCGATGTGGTTGCAACTTCAGTTACTTCAAACTATCGTTAATATAAAGTTCAATAATTGTTCTGCCATGAACTAAGTTGGATTGGTGTAACTGATGTTTGTTTTAGTTAGTGGCAGTGTCTTACCCCCACCATACAATGAATGCAACCATTTGTGATTCAAGCCATACTTTTTGTACGTAAAATCCATTCGATCTGCTACTATTCTTGCTCTTTCTCGTCTATTCCACTCCGTAAATCTCTGTGTATGTGTATTTGTGTGTGTGGCGATAAGTTTTAAGGACATTGATTTATTTAACTTCGATTAATTCGTTTCGCTGCTTCGACAGCACTCGTGTCCGGCGGTGCAACGTGTGTCCACGGGATACAGACATACATATATGTACATATATCCTTTATATGTATAGTATATATGTGTATGTGTGCTTGTGTTTAGTGTATCCTTTTTGGTGGACTTTGGCACGTCTTGTCTGGTGGCTCTCGATTTCATCTTCGCTACCCACTCTTGGGATTAAGTTCTTTTTGTCCCAAAAACGTGACTGGGAGTCGTTTTCAGCTTTACTCGTTGTCTATCCATCGATGTTCCCTACTCCCCCTACTGCTCCTACTCTACATCCTTCCTTTTTTTCTGTGCTTTTTCTTTTAGTTTTGACTCTCCTCCTTTCCTTCCCTTCCTTATCGCATTGTTCTCTTTGGGTCGACAGTGTGTGTCTGTTGGTGTGTGTCTTGGGTGTGTGTGTGTGTGGCTTGGGTTTGATTCTTACTGCAGCTGACATGCACATAATGGGAATTGTGTGAGATTTCTCGCTCTCGCTCGCTCTCTCTTCGTTTTAAGAGTTGTTTTGATGCAGTCCTCCCACTCCTTCGTTATCGCTCGCTTACTTTTCCTTATCTACCTTCTCCCCTCCCGTTTCCGTTCGCTCTCTGACTATGTTTTATTGCATTTCAAATGGTTTCGATTTTCCTTCCATTTGTTACATTTAAGACCAGTTTAATTTTAAGTGATATTTAATCTCCATTCCTGTGAATTGAAATTCAAGTAAAGTTTTATTTTTCTTTATATATCTTTCTCTTTCATTTTCTTCCAACTTCCTTTGTGTAGCTTCAAGGAAATTTGATACTTTTTTATGCTGGCTCTGTCCAGCTGTAATTTCTTGTTGATTATGTCAAATAGAATTGTGGATTGTATAATTTAAGTGGTTTAAAGCGTTTCGAAACTTTTTCCTAGAGTAAACCATATTTAATGACCATTAAAATTGTGTAAAAGATCTACACAATTTTTTTAACAACAAAGCAAGAGAAGCGCTTTAAAGTCGTTGAATTTTTGTGCTTTATTTTTCAGACTATTTTACTCTCCTAAATACATTTGTATTGTGTTTTCCCGAAACTTTCCGATTTAATTGTTTTCCGCAGCATCTGTTTAAAATAAAATTGTACCATACACAATTTTTCTTTGCTTTATTTTGCTTTATTTTTGCTCTCCTAAAATAAATTTGTACTGTATTTTTCCGAAATTTGTACACTCTTAAAATAATTGTTGTGATTTATTGTTCAGACATTTTTACACTCTTAAATAGAAATATAAAATTTGCTGCAGCTTCTGTTTAAAATTAAATAGTACATTAAAAAACAGCAGAAATTCCCTTATGTTTTCACCAATTCTTCCTGTTTTTTTTTTGCCTAATAGTTTTATATATGTCGATGTAAATATGGCATTCAATTCGATAACTCAATCAATTTAAATTAATTGCAATCTAATTACTGCCATCCACTGAATCACGGAATGTTCGCAGCGAATGTTATCAAGCATTTAATGGACTTTTAGTGTTCTGGCAGCCAATTTGGGTGAATCCAAATACATTTGCATGGCCAACTTTAAGATACCTTTGGGCGGCAAATAAAGGCAAGAAAAATAGACAGATAAAGGGTTGGTGGGGGGGGGAGTGAGGGAGTGAGAGAGAGAGAGTAAGTGTTGTGGGGGGAGTGGTCCCTGGAGCCCATAATTCACTCGCACACATCGGATGTGCCGGGGTCGCTGCCTGCCAGCCCTAACCTCTCTCCCGCTCCCCCTCTCTGTAAAAAGAGCAACCAAAAAGGAGAAATGAAAATATTTGCAAATATGTGAAAAATGCAGGAAAATGTTGCATTGCCGCTTTTAAAAACCCAGCGACAGATTGAATTACCTGCTGCGTGAGAGAGGTTTTAGGAGAGGGAGAGTAACACCCCCGGCTGAACGGCCGAATGAGCTTTACGCCTCAGTAAGAGAAGGACCCCCGTCCGAACCTTCTGTACCACTACCACTAAATACCGCCGATACGATACGATACGCTCCAACCCGTGGACGGACGCTCATGGGTAATTGCATTATGCAACTATTGCCAGGCACAGGCAGGCCGCAGTCCCTCCCCCCGGCACCTTCCCTGCATTAAGTTTTGTTGTAGCCGCTGCCGCCGATGCCGCCGCAGCCGTCACATAGGTTGAGGTAGGCCTCATAGTGGTAAAGGGAATGAGGGGGACAGGGGGCTACAAGCGAGGGATGTGTGCATGAGCCGGAAATGGATTTTAACCAAAGCCTCTTCGTGTGTGTGTGTGTGTGTGAGCCTTGGCCACAGATTTGGCACACACGAAAAAAATAAACAAACCGAGTAGAGAATTTTCGCCACATAAAAAATACAACCTTTAAAACATTTCAGATATTTGTTTGGTCAAACTGCAATGAAATTCCATAGGAGAGAGAGTTGTAGAATTTTGGTTAGAGTTCAAAAAGTGACATACCCTTACTGAAAAATGTTGATTTGTTTGGGATATTATAATGGTATTACCAATAATTATTATATTGTCTTTGGTATTACAGTAGAATCTCTGAATTTGGAAACACCCCAAGAATTTTAGATTTTTGAGATTGTGTATTTGTATTTAGGGAATGAACATTAGCCATATACTAAAAAGCACTTCAAGTGCTAAAAAATGTACAACGGGAACCTAGGATCATAGAGTAAGAGCTTTCTTGAGAAAAACAGCATTTGTGTTCATATTTTGTTTCATTCTGTGCTGCGTTTTTAGAGGCGATTTATTTATAAAACAAAATTAACTAAACATTAAGAAAAATAAACTAATAAAAATAAAGAAAATGAATAATTATAAATCCAATTCAGCAAATATTTATTTAGTTTGTCCCAAGCTGCATAAGACAACATCAATAAACTTTAGATTTTGTTGCCCACCTAAATACAATATTCACATATTTTCATGGGGAGTTGGGGAGGTTTCATGGGGGAGTTCTAGGCTAAATGGAAACTATTCACGAAATGTGACTAGTGGGGTAGCAGGGCGCGGAGACATGAACATTTGTGCGCGCTAATGTTTGGCTTTAAGTATCACTTAATATGCCTGCCCTGCCCTGCCAGACTTTACTATTGCGTAAATTCCAACACCTTTACTAGCACTCAACCTTTACTCCCTTTCCCATTTCCTGTCTACCCCTTTACTCGCACCCGCCCATGTGAACCACTTTCAACCCCTTTTGAGCTTATTTTTGGTAGCAGCAAAAGGGGTTTCGCCCTCCTTCAATGCGACACATTTGGTTGGGTTGTGCCCATAATGTTTAATTTAGTGGCAAGGCTGTCATGTTGTTGCCACATATACGCCCACCCACGCTCCACATCTCCCCCCTCACGCCATGCTTCCACGCCCATTGTTTCCTTGGGCACACTTTTGGCATCCAAATACGCCGTTTCCTGCCTCTTTCGCACTTCCTTTTTCGGCTGCCCTTGTTTCTTCCCCTTCCTCGGCCTTACTTTTCTAATAACAATAATTTTCATAATTTCTCTTTGCCACCTATTGTGGGGGGTTACAAAATAAACTTAAATTTAGCCCTTATGCTAATCTTGTACAATTTTCTTTACGCTATTTTCCAGGTTGCTGTTTTGTGACATTCTTTACGAGACGAGCCGCACTGAAGGCGCAGGATGCTTTGCATAATGTGAAGACACTCGCTGGGGTAAGTTCTAATCCATGATTGGAGCAGCCTTCACTTGGCTCTTTTCATACAGAATTACATCATTAGGATTGGGGCAATGTTATTTGCTTTCTTTTACCTCTAATTGGAATTTCAGCTGATGTGACCGAAACAGGAAAAAAATCTATAAACTTATCATTAAATGCCATCAAGCGGCTGACAGGACAAAAAGGCAAAGAGGGAGCTAGAGTGAGGGAAATAGAGCGGCAGAGTGAGGAAATGACTGACAGTGAGGGAAAGGCATAGCAGCAGCATCATTTCACCTCCATCATCATCGTGATTCCTAGTGTCCTGCTGCTGCCGCCTCCTTCATTATGGCTAACTGACTCTCTGACTGACAGATTGACTGGCGTTTGGACAGACAGAGCCATGACACCGCATTAAAAAAAGATCCCAAAAAAACATACCAACAACAACAGAAAAATAAAATAAAAATGCATACCAAAAGGGGGGAGCGGAAAAAAAATCTCGCAGCACAAAATATTCGTTATTATTCTCCTTTCTCAATATAGTTTCGGTTTTTCTTTGTCTTTTTTCGGTTTCTGTTTTTGTCCGCACTGCACAGTTGCCTATAAAATGCAAGTAATTTCAAAAGTTTAGCCTTGTATCTTGTGGCAGCTTAAAAATGAGAGAAGACAACGAAAGAACGTACGAAAAAAAATGGAGCGAAAAGAAGAAGAAAAAAGAACCGAAAATTGTTAGCACAAGAAGACACGTACCAAAAGTTTATCTTTTGGGATACCCTTCCTGCCAGGGAGAGAGTTTAAATTTGTGGTTTTTTTTAAGTATTAAGAACTATCTTCGAGTGGTTTGTTGTAGAGCACAGAGTAATGAAGGCTATGAGTAGAGGCCTAAAAAATGGCAAAGGCCCAAAGTAATTTTTTCATGTAAATTTATGTTTGAAATCTTTTGGAAATTGGACAATATTATAGATGATAATCATAGAAATTGTATTCAGATTCAGATTTCAGGTCTTATGAGATTTTGTAACTTCACAGAATCTTACCAAGTTTTAGCCTTTCAACTGAGAATCAAAGGAATACTTAAAACGTTTTAAAGCGAATGTCAATCCTAAGGGAAAGGCCATGCATGCTTCGGTGCAACGAGCGGTGCTTTTCATTCAATTCTGTTTTGGTTGGCAAAAAGCGAAGAGAGCAAACCACAGGCACAAAAATGTCAATTTGCACTTTGGAGCAGCAGCAGCAGCGGCAACAAAGCTCTGAAGAGTTGTCAGCGAATAAAAAGAAACGTGAAGGAAACGTAGCATAGGGAAAGGGAGGGAAAGAGCACAAAGAGCGACGGAGAACGAGGGAAGCGTGTGAGAGATAGGGCGCCACGTCAGCGAAAGCAAGCGACATTTGGCAATGTTGCGCTTTTTTTTCTCTCACTCGCTTCTTTGGTGTTCTCCTTTTTCTGTAGCGCCATCAAATAACCATTGAATATTATTATTATTTGAAAGCCATGTGTTGGCTAGAAGCAGCAGCAGGGAGGAAGCAAGGGTCCTCCTAGGAACAATGCTTATGTCATCACGCTATCGGCTTCAGAGGAAGAAAGACCCAGACCACGACCGACGACTGACATAATTTGCATTACTCGTAGCTCGTAGCCTCTACCGCGCTTCGCTGCTGCCGCAGCTGCGATATTTATTTTAGAAAATTGCTAGCGTGAAAAGAAACGGGACATATAGGGGAACCAAAAAAAAGGAAGAGTCACATCGAATGTTTGAATACTCTTGCAAGCGCCTGATATCTGAAATTTTTCTATTTTGTTTCTTTTGTATGAACAATCTTTTAGTATTTTCTATAAATTTTGTAAAATTTTCTGGTATTCTTTCTGGATTTATTCTAAGATCAGATTTGATGTATTTTTATACATTTTTATATCGTATTTTTGCCGCTATTCTGCTGGAATTTTCAACGTATTTAGTTAATGTTCTAATAAACTATTAAATACATTTTCGGAATATTAAATGCCATGTTACAAATATAATTCCCTTCCTGCCTTACAAAATTCCTATAAAAATCATAATACATTTACATGTAGAGTACAACAAGTCGAAGCATTTGAAGCAGCCGCTGGCGGGGCAAACGCAACGGAAGGATAACAGGGACAGGGACATGTGCGTGCTGCATTTGATTGTGGTTGCCGTTTCTCGTTGCCTCCTTTTCCGTTGGACGGGTTGACAGGCTTCGACGCTGGCTTGTAATTTTCCTGCACAATTTGCGATTGTTATCGGGGAAAATGTTTTTGGTTATTCATGTTGATTGGTAAAATTTTCTATTGAATAAAAGGGCATACAAAAAATTGACTAGCGGAAAGGGAGAAGAGGTTGTAACAAGTTTGTGCCATTTTCAGGTGTTGGTAAACTTAAGCTACATTTGAGAATTATGAGTGAATAGGAATTATTCTCAGGTATTGATTGATTGGAAATTTGTTAATTTTATGTAAATTTATCAAAAAAATATGTATTCAGACATTTTTTACATAAAAAACAAATAAATAAATTACAAATAAATTACGAAATTATATTTTGGTAAATCTATCAATCATAAATCAGTTACAGATAACCCAATAATTTTATTGAATATTTAAAATCACTTTTATCCACCTCGAAATCATTCAATCCCCTTTATTATCAAAATGTATTGCTTAAGCCATTATATCCTTTTCACTTCCTCACATTTCCATCGATAAAATATCTAATATCGAAAATTCCTGCATTTCCCAATTTCCCAATCCTTTTGCCAGTGCCAGGCAAACCGATAATTGCCCCAATAGAAAACAGTTCTCGGCTATATTTTAACCAATTAGAAGGTGGAAAGCCAAAAACAGTCAACCACAAAATCAGTTGACACTGTGAAAAAAAGAGAAGCAGAAGTAGGAGAGGAGTCCTCCCACCGATAGGTGGGTGTGTATGCCATGCCGCCGCCTGTGTTTGACTGGTAATTGCTACTTCCTGCATATAAATAAATTGGCAAAATGAGAAGAAATGATGAAGTAGGGGAAAGTAGCATGAGCAGGAAAGAGGCAGCGGCAGAGGCAGGAAGGGGAAGAAGCAAATTGAACGAAGGCCTTGTAGAGAGGAGAAGAGAGCAACCCGAACCCGAACCCTAGGTTGACTTGGACCTACTGCAATTTGTAACAAGTCGCGTTGCGTGTATTATTTACGGCCAGAGTCCAGGTACCAGTACACACCGAGAAAGGGAAGCACAAGGACATTGCCTTCTACCGTAGACTGTCGTCGTAGTCGTTCTGCCGTTCTTCGCCGCCGCCGCCTGTTGCCAATAAATCACGCGCCATTAGCCTCGCGGTAGGTCCTGCTACTAGTCCTAGAGCTGAACACGTGACGGCTCCACTCCACATCGTGAGAGGGTTTAGAGTCCGCATAGTCACGAGGCTCCAGCTACACTGGGAAAATTATGTATAATGATTTAATTGTGCATTGGAAATATTTTGTAATAATTATGTATTTTATCTAGAGCTGGGATTCCTTACTTCGGTAAAAAATTTGGTGCATGGTTCGACTTAATTTTCTCTCTGTGTAGCAAATTTGCAGCTGCTGGCCTCGTGCCCATTCGTTGTGTTGGTCTGCGGGAAAAACGGAGCGCGGCATGGTGTAAGCGGACGAGCTTAAAGCTCGTTTTAATTAGAAGCATTCTGTGTGTGTGTACGAAAAATTACATTTAAAACACGCTGCAAAGTCCAACGCATATTTTAGGATTTTTCCGGTGGACCCAACCCCATTTCTCCTTCTTCCTTTGCCACGTCCTCTTCTTAGTTCCTTTTTAGCGACCGCTGAATAAATGTGTTTGGCTTTTGTCAAGGATTTAGGCAGAGGCTTTGTGTAGTTGCTTCTCTATGACGATAAGGAGGGGCTGCTCCTTTTGCCCGTTGCCCGCATTCCATTCATTATCCAGCTTAAGTGAAGGGTGTCCAACCCTCTTCCCCTTCAACTGCAGTGTTAGTTTTTGGCGACTGCATTTCAGGCTAAAGCTTTGTAAATTAATCGCGGCCTTCGACCCTCCTTTCTTTTTGGGCCGTAGCATACTGCGCTCTAATATTTCAAATGTGATTAAAATGGTAAATTGGGAGGTGCGATACGTTGGATTTTAACAAGAGAAAGTGGTTGGCTTTGAGAGCTGTGCAGAGTGCCTGGCCTTTACGTGGAACCATAAGAGGATTTTTCGCAATTTCAGGAGACAATGTTTGGGGCTATAATTTGTGATCTCTGATCTTGGATGGCTGCTCTCTCTCTCTGGCCTCTTTCTGGCTCTCTGCAGCACGTTTACAGCCATGGAATAGCCACAAGAGTAAAGGTCCGCAAAACTAACTCGTGCTATATCGTACGGCATTTTTTGCTGTTTAAAAATAACTTTAGATAAAATTGAAAACCGCACATATTTCTAACATATCTTTTTTCGTATTTTATTCATATATTTCACACTAATTTATCACCTCTTTTTTCATTACAGATGTATCATCCTATTCAAATGAAGCCCGCCGATAGTGAGAATCGCAATGGTAAGTTGTTTTTTGTTTATTGCTAAAGAATTTAACCAATTGCGGGTGTGCCATTGACGCACTTTCTGCGGGTAACTAAAAGTATACCGGCACCGAAAACATAATTGGGCAGCGCCAACAAATCAACAAAACGCATGACACAAAGCGACCAGCGAGGCGTGAGAAATATTTCCTTGCATGTGCTCTGTGGCACAGAACCAAATATAAAATTGGCGGCTACAGTTGCATGGACACATGCCCCAAAGAGAAAGTATTCTGAAAATTGATTTCCTATGTGAGAAAAAATGGTGTTTGAAAATATTTTTGAAATAGATTTTAATTTATTTGGGTGGAAACTTGAGCTTCGGAAGTGTTTTTTAAATAATATAATAATACATATAATTATAATTATAAATTTAAAATGAAAAAATATTTATAATATTCTCATATCTGTAACTCTTTTCGTTGGTTAATTTCCCAATTTCGTGTTTTAAAAATTCCTAAAGAATATGCAAACAAAGGAGACTCACAGCGAAAGTGTGACGGAAAATGACCGATCACCGACCGAGCTTGAGTGCGTGAAAAAAACGTGGCATGCCTTAAAGCGGGCAATAGTATTTGACAGTTTTATAGGCCCAAAAAAGGGGAAAAGGAGAGAGAGAGTATCAAAAGGGGTTCCACACTGTTGGAAGGTATGAAAAAGGGAGTTTTTAAAGCGAAAAACGGAATTTTCGCGTAACTTTTGCATTCATTCTTTGGGTCGTTCGGTGTCTCTCTGTCATGCCCTCACCCTGAAACCCATTTGTGCTGGAACTTTCTGTCGCTGTCAGTTGTCGGTCACTTGGCAGTTAATTAAAAACCATCAATTATGTGTGCCAGAAAAATGTTTAACACAAAAAAAATGTTGCCGAAAATGTTTGTAATTTATGTTAATTTTTGCAGCCAGGACAGGAAGCTCCACGTTGCCCACGCTTTGCGTTTTGCTTCTTTTAATTATACCCATGATATTAATCTGCTTAAGTGACCACAAAAATGTTGACTTTTAACCCACACACAGAGAGAGAGAGAGAGAGAGAGAGAGAGAGAGTGAGAGGGAGAGAGTGCGAGCGAGGGGGAGGCTCAGAAAGCGCGCTTAGCGTAGAGAGCGCGGGAATGCCATTTTGAATTGGGCGACCTCTAGCGGCGTTTATTGCTAACAAGTTGTAAAAAAAAGAACGAGTCGTGTGGAAAAAGTTTCTCTGACATTGCGCGGGGCTTCCTACCAAGTGAGGAATAATATAAACCCCTCCACAAAGCCACCCACACACTTTTAGCTCTCTCTCTCTTTCTTCCTGCAGCTCTTCCGGCTCTGGTTATCGCGTTAGCCCCTGCATCTAGGAGCTGTATGTAATTACCCTTGTACAACATGGTATGCTTAATAATTCTCTCTCTCTCTCTCTCTCGCTCTCTCTCTGTGTTCTGTCTCTTTGTGTCCATGGAGCATGAGTGTTTGCTTTACTAATGTTTTGGTTGTTTTTTTCCCTAATTTTTTTGGGGTTTGCTAATGATGGAAATGATAGTTTTCCATAGGGGCTAAAAAGGGGTGTGGCTTATAAGCGGAAAATGGTAAGAAATTATAGCGGAAAATAGTGCTCGAAATTGCGTTAAAAGTGAATTGTTTAAACTGCAAAATAAATGCCAAATAGTAGCGGAAAGTGTTGTGCAATTTTGTAGTATTTTTTGGCTTTGTGAAATTTTTGTAAGACTTTTCCCATACTTTAACTCACATTAAATGAAATGCTTTCCATAAACTTTGTAGGGTATCTGCATAGTCTATCTTTGCTCTCATTAAAAGTGGGTGTGTCTTTAGTGTATGTGTTTCCTCTAAGTGCATTTGTGTGTCGAGGGTGTTTGCCCATTTTCAATTTCAGATAAGCCTTTTTTGCCACTACCGCCGCCCGCATTGCGCCTAAAACTAAAAATTCAATGCAAATTTTAAGTTGGACTCGATCCAACATTTGCCGCATTATAGACACGAGAGGAGTATACCCCCAGCACAGCAGAAATTGCCATTCAATTTCCTAGATTCAAAACAAGAAGGAGAAAAATGTTGCTGCTTGTTTCGTGATTTGGCACTTTAACCTCTGAAAAAAAAACAAAATCTGCGGAAAAAAAGTTGTTAGTGGGCCAAGAGCAGAAGCCATATAATAGAGACAGAAATATTTATTTTTTCCATACTTTCCAATGTTGGTTTACCGCCTGATGGGTGGAAGATTGAGGGGAGGGTGCGGGAAATTGAAAAAATGGTTATAGAAAAAGACAGTCAGTGGAGTCGTCGTCGTCGTCTCAATGTAACAACAAACGGAAGGTGGCAATTTAATAAAATGCTTGAGTGAGTCGCCGAGTTTTTGTTTCCTGCCTTTTGGCTCTACTTTTTATGCCCCCACCACACCAACCCGGAGCCCCCTTTGAGTGTTGTATACCTTTTGGCATGGCAGCAAATGCTAAAGAGGACACAAGCCTTTGATTGGTTTTCTCGCCTCGTGCTATTCTTATTCCTGGCAGCAGCAGGAGGATGGCTGCTTCTAAGAACATTTTAAAACGATTTTTTTTAGTTGGGTGGAAGGATTTGGCCTGGGAAGCAGAGCAGCAGAAGAAGCCTCCAGAAATAACACAAGATATATTTTATGTGTATCTGTGTGTTATGTGTATTTTGCAGAGCTCTAAAATGGCTACGAATAAGGGTTTTCCGAGGAAAACGAGTACAATGAAATATTTGTCGATGTGTTTGCTTTTTGGTGCGCAATTTATGCATTGAATTATAGTGCTGGTTAGACGACTTTTGCGAGTCTTTTCTCAAACTTTGAAAAATGACATTAATATAAGACAAAGCATTTTGTAAGATTACTTAAGTGACAGCTTGCCTTTGCAAAACCTTTTTGGGGCTATAGTCAGAGAAACATGTCAGGTTAAAAAGATACAGAACTATATTTGAACAACTTTTTCTGGCTAGTGCACACAAATGTAATAACTAACAATATATAAAAATTTAAGTCTAAATAGACATACATTAACAAATGTAAAAAAAATATATCAATAATATATAAAGTATGCAAATATTATTCTTTGTATACTTTTTAAATATAGAAAAATAAATACAACTAATTTTAAGATAGTTTTTATTTTTTTTTCCACATCAAATATGTATATTTGAATCAAATAATTACCCAATAATGTAAAAATTTTATATAAAACACTTACCTTTTGCAATGGCCTAACTGCATAAATCACAGTCTAACAAAATATTAAAATTGTAAGTTATTTTTTCTCTGCGTGTAACTAAAAATGACATCAAATCGAAATGACCAATCCCCAATGCCTTGTTTACCTTTAATCTTTCATTAGAAACTCAACCGATGACAAAAACCATTCTCCTTCTCCAAGTGCCAATAACACAAAGCCCAGAACAAACTTTCCCCTCCTCTCCTTTCCTGTGCCTCATTCATAAATACCAAACAAATGTCTGCACATTTCAACTCAAATTGCTGCAAGACCAAAGAACAAAGATCCAAAGAAAAAATTGAATTCAAATTGTATGACACTCTTTCTTCTACGACTTCATAGCTTCATCGCTGACAGCAGCAGTAGGAGGAGAAGTAGCACATAAATACTTCAAGTGTTTTAAACGGAACAAAGGGGAAAAAAGGAGCGGAAAAGAACTAAGGGAAAATAAGTACAGTAATAACAGCGATTTGCATTAGGTTAAATAAGAGGCAAGACGAGAGAGACAACAGAGCTCCGGTAAAATGTGCAAGCAAATCAAATGAGTAAGCAAAAGTGAGAAAAAGGAGTCACCGAATGGAAGGAGGAACATGGTGAATATGGAGGGAGTTGGGGGAGGGAAAACTGCAACGTGGTAATCAGAGCAATTTACATGCAAGCAAACTTCAAACAGACAACGAGCTTCAGGGCTCCCCACCCACAGCAAAGGGTAACAAATGAGACCCCACAGCTAAGAGTACAAAAATGAAGGAAGACCCAAAGGCGATGTCAAGTTTCCTATTTGCAGGCAAGATGGATAGTGGAGGGTGTTTAGCGGGGTGGGGTTGCCTTCTTAAATTTGCAAGTAATCTACAATTTCCTTTTCGGTTTAATGCAAACTTAAATGCGACAGGAAAGTGGTTAAAATTTGATGTGTATATGGGAGAAAATATGATCCATGATGATATGATTCCTGTAGGATAACTCTTATAATTTTGAGAGTAATCCCAATAAATGAGAGAGTACTGGAGAGTCTCTCCAGCACACCATTTGGAGTGAGCAGCTTCATGTTTATTCCACACAATTTTTGGAGTACGACAACAGAAATTTATGTGGATTGCATTTGCAGAGCAGGCAAAGCAGCATAACAGAAGCAAGGAAAAATCAGCAGAGGATTCCCTATTTGTTGCTGTTGTTGCTGTTGTAAAAAAGTCGCGAAAACATATGAATTTTTGCTCACTGCATATGAAATCGATATGCAAATGTTGTGCGAGGTTTTCCCTGGCATCAACATGAACAACAGAAGCAGAAGCCCGTAGCCTGCTCCCCTTCTACTTTCGACTACAACGAATATGATGATGATGATGATGCACGTATTGTTTGCTTGTAAACATGATAAAAATTCAAATTAGCCGTTATATATGGCAGGGCAGGGAACAGGACAGAGCAGCACCACAGGCAGAGGGCCGGGTCTTCCTTTGCGGCGTTGAAATGCAAAATGTGCCAAGAAATTACGGAAAGAAAAACTTTGTGGAGGGTAGAACCTTGAGCAAATTACATACGTATTTGCATTTCTCGCTTGTTCTCGGTTTCGATCTGTTTGTGTATGTGTGGAAATCAATGAAGACTCATGATGATGTCAAGTGAGGGACATGCAATGGAAAAGGGGAAAGTTTGCATCTGGAATGTAAACACAAAAAAAATTGTATATGTACATATACATACAATATTAAGGTGTGGGTTGGGTACCAGAATCAATTGGAGAGTTTCAATGCAATGTGAAGTTTTTATGGAAATAAAATTAGAAAAAAAGTGTACTCACTAGTAGTCTTTTTTGGGTTTACCTTCATGTAAAAACAAAGTTTAATTGCATTTTTTTTGAATATTTGAATGTTTTATTTTCTATATATATTTGCTATGTAAAACCATGGGGAATCTTGTATAACGTATTGCGACACTAAGATCTGTTATAGTCAACTCCAAGGCGTAAAAATTTGATCGTTTTATTTATGTATTTATTCTGCTGTTCAAAGACTCAAATATTTATATTTTCTTATTAATTCTGGCTCTAAGAATGCTCCGATTGAAACAATTTTGATGCAATCAAGTGCATATTAATTTATTAACGATTCTGCTATTTTGGCTTTCTGCTGTATGGGTTCTGCTCACCATATTTCCTTTTTTTCGAACACAAACCCACGTTACCCTCTTCGTTTTCCCCTAGCCATTCTCTCTGCCTTTTCCCTTGCCTTCCATTGCCATTTACCAAAAAGGTCCACATCTGAGCCCCGTCTCAGCGACAAACTTCTTTTGTGAACAACAAACTGTGACAGAGCAGAGGCGCACAACCAAATGTGTTAATTAGCTCATTAGCAACCGTACAAAAAATATCAACAATAAACACTAGATGGGGAGGTAAGGTGAGGCCCGAATGAGCCAAGAATATTTGCACACAACTTATTGTGAGAGCTGAATAAAAAAAGTAAACTAGACTAGAGACACATTAAGAGACAGCTCAAAAGAGCAAAACGACATTTGGAAACAAGTTTTTTCAGCAGACGAGAATCACAATATTTCCTCGCGAGACGTGAAGATGATGAGAAATCTAGACGGAGAGATGTGTGAGCGATCCACAGAGTTGGGGATGCGATGTGATATTTCTGCGGTCCATGGCAGCGCCCAACGCTTAGTTGCAGCTTCGACGTCAATCAGTTCGAATCGACGACGACACCCAACGTATTTGATTTATTTTCTCCCCTCCGTGCTAGAATTCCAATTTCTCTTCGGATTTGTTCTTATTTTTTGTGTCTATTGTTTGGTATTTAAATACCAAATGAAACAATTCGGAATTGGAATCCCTCGATCCATCCTTCCTTCGTTTTTGGTATCCCATTGTTCTTTTTTCGGTAATTGATGCTGCATGTGTGACGTTGCTTAATTAGTTGCCATCGGTGTCGCCTCCCTCTCTCTCGCTGTCTGCCTCTGATTGATGTCAATTTATTTTTAGTGATTCGAAGTTTTGCCAATACGCGTATTTTCTCGTCGCGAATATCGAAAATACATAACAAAGGCAGCAGAAAAAAAAACTTTGAGTGAAAAAGAATTTATTTAAATCAACGTGAAAAACGACGCGAGGAGGAGACATATCACATCGGCGATGGTTCGCCGGCTGTGAAAGTGAAGTGACAAAGAGGCGCGGCGCAATACAGTGGAAAATACAACATACTGCAGGCAGGGTGCATAAACGGCAATTGTTTGGCAGAAAAAGAAACCAAGAAAGTGAGTTTTGGTTTATTTTTGGGTGAATTTGTATACTTTTAATTGGAATTTGTATGGCTTGTTCTTGGGTACTTATTTGGGATTTATTTGAGGGTTTTTTCCTTGACCCAACTGCAGCATTAGTAGCCCTAAACAATATATTGTACAAACATACATACATATGTGAATGGGAGGTAATAGAATTTGGAATGGTTTTTTTTTTCTCTCATTGATTTGAGCTATATTCAACGGTAATTTCTGTGAACAAACTTCAGCATTGGCCAGCGATAAGCCACCCTGTAAAAGAGCAAAACATTTAAACCTCCTGCACCAAAAAAAAAATCAACTAAAACCTCCGCCCAATCAAGTAAATGCCGCATCGCATGCCTTAGCGACGTAACGCTATGATACGATCTCTCGATCTATTCTTTGTTTAACTATAATTAGTAGATTCAATTGAAGGAACTATAAAAGCAGAGAACAGCAATGGAACCGCCATCATTTGCCATCACAGGGATCGGAACGAACTCTGCTCGATGCGCGAGACAATTGATAGAAATTGCAACAGAAAATCACACACTGAAAGTGCGAGAACCTAAAGAAAAAAACTCACAATACTTGATTGTCTATAAAATATAACCATTTGTTTTACATATTCGTATATCTATTTGATTGTTGTACGTTAAACGTTAAAACAAATTTTAATATTTATTTAATTGTGCGTGGCTAAAAAAAATGAGTAAACCAAAAAGACACAAAAGAGAAATAATTAAAAATGATACAAAATTATCAAAATTAAAATAAAAACATCTACAAAAGCGACTGAGAAAGTGTTAACTGGATGATAATTGAATTCTTCGTATTATTCGTCGTGTTTAATATTTTGATTTTTTTATTGAATTTTCCACTTCCACTCAAAATCGATCGATTCTGGTTTCTGTTTTTTAACGCTCTCTTTTTTTTCTCTATCTCTCTGTGTGTGTGTGTTCTCTCTTTGTGGGTGTGTGTGTTGAGTGTTTGTGTGCATAAGTGTGAAATATTTTCAAGAATTCTCTCTTCGTCGTTGTCATCATCAACATCATCTGACATGATAAATAATTCAGCTGAAATCGGTTTCGTAAATAGCCAAAAAACAGCAACCGAAGGCGAAGGAGGGGCAGCAGAAGTATTTGTCGCTGAACCAGTAACAGATGAAACAGCAGCAGCCACAGCAGACGGAGAGACATACAACCCACGAGAAGACTCATCGGAACCTGAGAATGTAGCCATCATCAACAGCCACGCCAGCGCCAGTCAATTATCGTCAGTAATTGGGAATTTATCCAATAATATCGACATTGCAGCTGCATTGTCCTTGCCAGTCTACTCCACAACCAACCCATCAGCAACATCGTCATTGCCTGGAACAGGAGCATCCGCAGCAGCGTTCGTGTCAGTCTCTTCTGCCATTGCCACTGGCACGACGGGGCCAAGAAGGCCACAGCACGGCACGCATAAATCCTATCCGCCAATAAATTCAGCATATTGGCTGCCATCGTCGCATCCATCACCGTATTCGGTGCCAGGTAGGAGTCGTAACGAGTACTCCACATACTCCACCTCCACTTCCACTCCACTTTCCTGCTTGCTCTCTACCTTTCACTTAAACACTCCGTGGACTCTGTAAACTGCTTGCACTGCTTCGAGGCATGCTCTGCAGCGTGGCTCTACAGCTTGTTTTTGCTAGAGATGGGCGCGTGATTCGAGCGTTTTTGCGGGAAGAAGGACTTGTGGGGATTGAGTTGGTGTTATTGGGGGTTTAAGATGTTAGAATGAGGCCGTTGAAGTTCCATGTGGTGTAGGGCATTCAGGGAGGCTTTAACACTAATTTATTTTTTTCTTGTATAATGAAACTTACTCTCATTTCTCTACGTATTTAAATTAGTTTCTGTATTGTTCTGTACTTGTGTGTATACCCAATACACCTCTGTGTTTACATACATATGTATGTACTTCTGTCTTTATTTCATATTTTGTACGACACCGAGATTTCCATGTGGCATAGACACATAAACAGACATTTATTAAACTCAAATCTGTGTACAAAGATCTACAACTTCTGTGCCATCTCTATCAATTCTCAGCTTCAGTTGTTGCTCAGTCACCTGTCGTATATGTCGCACGCTGTCTGGCTGCGACCTCTACTCCTTCTTTTCGTTCTCGTCCTCCTCTGGCCTTCTCTTTTTGATGGTCTGTTGATGTTGAGTGTTATCTACCTTGTCGGAGGACTCTCTCGACTCTCCCATTCAAGGCAGCTGACCAAATTGCCTTACATTCACATTACAATGTATCTCACGGCCTGGCCTGACTCTATCTGCAGAGACATCTGACTGCCTGCCTACCTCATACGGCTGCCTTTTAAAATTGGGTGATTAAAGCAATTTATTGGGCGCGCATCGTCGTCATTCGTTGGTGGATTGTTTGTTGGGCCTGGGATTGGGTGCAGATAGAGAGGCACTGAGACCGAGGGAGAGACATTAAATTGCCAAGAAAAAGTTGTCATTAAGCAAATTGCCCATGACAGAAGTCGCCTTTTTATTGTTGCCAAAAAAAAATGCGAAACGTGGCAAGATTGCTGAAAGGCGGATTGTAGAATTTAAGCTAGCGCTTCAAGGGATTTAAGATCTTGGGAGTGTGACTTAAAGATGGGAGAAAATGGGAGAGAAGAGTGGGAAAAATGTAGCAAAAGTCTTTAAAATACAAAAAAGTCTTTAGATTCCTGGAGCTGCATCTCTGCTAAAATTGCTTTCAAAAACTTTCAGTCTCTTTTGAAACTTTAATGTCAATTGCATAGACATCATTTTTTTTTACTCCCACACACACAATTGCCGGCTCTTCATTTCATTATCTGTTGGCTGCCCAAACCGAAAAGCGGAAAAGCAGTGGAAAATAAAACACAGCAGCAGAAGGCAGCAGCAGCTGGCAAACATATTTAAAACCTTGTTTGGAGGCTTTTATATCACCTGGAAATGTCCAGAGCAGACCTCCACGCAGTCATCACTGGGCCACAAATTTACACTTGAGATTCAACATTATTAACGCGCATGGAGAGTGAGAGAGGAAAGAGAGAGATACAGGTTGCTGCAAAAATTGTTGTATCCTTCGGTTGAGTTGAAGTTGGCTGTGTGACCGCCCTGACACATTTTTTCCTGTTTAATACAAGCGACCAACCATATAAGGCTACCGAAAAAAAAAGGAATGAGATATGAGAAAAGTTAAAATTGATATTTTACACTTAATTTTCCTTTAGTGTGTGTGTTTGCAGAGGGGTGAGTGTGTGCTCTGTGCAGCCGGCAGTGTGTGTTTGTGTTATATTTCCTTCAAGTGTGAACAATTTGTGTGTGTGGGCAATGGGTAGAGCAGAGCAACGTGAGAAGAGTTGGATTAAAGTGCTACAAAGATATGAGTATAGTATGATTTAGAGAACAGAATGAAAACTTTTGATGGACATGCGAATTTGTAGGGAAACAATGAAAGCTGGAAGGAAACGAATGTTATGTGCAGAAAAAGTTTCCCGTAGCTGACTGTCCTGCTATTTTCACTCTCTATTTCACAGCGTAGCTTAGCCATTCGCTTTCAGGGTAGCTTAGCAATAAGTGCGATTTAACTGCTTGAATTTGAAAGACTTTGAGGCAATTATTGCATACTTACATATGCCTGTTCGCGGAACTCTCTGTTCGAGGGCCGTGTAAATAATCAAAATTCTCATATCTTGGGGGAGCTCCTCTTTCAAAATGCAATTCGTGATTTAATTGCCAAAATTTTACAGAATTTTAAATTAAAAAATGAAAATATTTTGTAAACAAATTCTGTAACTGCTAGCCATTATTTCCCAGAGTAGCTTAGCTATAAAGGGCGGTCTTCCTGCCTGATATCCAAAAACTTGCTACTAAATTTATGGCAATAAAACACAGAATTATGGGACCTCAATTAATTGGAATTATACAGAATAAGAAGTGGAATTTGTCTTGCTGACTATCTAACTCTATTACAAATAAGCTTAGCAGTTTTTTCCACAGTAGCTTAGCAGTCAATAGTTTGTTAGCAAAATGACAACATGAAGGATATTCAAATGATTCTTGTAAGCTCTTCAAATCTTTTTTCTCCGTTCCCCTCCTCTGCTCATCAACGCTATATCAATGGAACTGATCTTGCTCTCATTAAACCTCTACCCTGCACTCTTAACCCCACCGCAGACCCTTGGCGTGCAACTATCATTTGTTACTCCATAAATCTCTCTCTTACTCTGGGCCCAATTGCCATGCAAATTTTAACTGGACTTTAATTTTCTGCTAAATTAAACGTTAAATGAACTGTCGGGCAACCACGTGTCCAGGTCCAGTGCCTGCACGTGACTGGGGCATATAGAATATTAAAAAAAACGAGAAAAAATAGTACTTTTTCGCCTGCCAGGGAGAGAGTGCGAGAATTTATAACCTTTAATTGCTTTGACCCAAAAAATATGCAGCAGCCGAGGCCAGGGCCATGGCACTGTACTGATCCTGCACCCTGCATCCTGCCTTCCGGCCACAAAAGCCACATTGCCTATGGCCGGCCACCCTGGCCTACACACTGGACCCGCATGAAATTATTTTTGCCAGCGTCTGCCCCTCTGCTTAATGCATTGGGTAGGAGCTGTGCCATTTACCGACATAGAAGGAGATGTAGGAGAGGACTCTTCCTTCCACTGTCCAACACCCATTTGTAGGGCTTGATGGCATAACCATGGCATGGAATTCTGTAATCGGAGAGGCATTGGCCCTGCACCTAGTTTTCATAGAATGGTGGTGCTGCCTACTGTGTCTGAGGCTAGTTGCCATTTTATGCAAATGAATTGGTTTTTGGTGGAAATACTTCACACTTTGCTTGTGGCTAAATAGAGAGAGAGAGAAAGAGAGCCGAACCTCTGAGTTGCATTGGGAAAGGAGGTTCCAGGGGTCAGGGAACAGGCAGCATCTTTTCTGACAAGACCTTGGCACTCGTGGCACACTATGGGTTGAAAATACAGTACCCACAACTTGCCTGTCCGACTGGCTGTGTCTGGTTGCTAGCTGTGGGTTTGAGTGACACTCAACGGACTGACTGAATGATTGCCAAGCCAACTGACTGACTGACTCATTCTCGTCATAACTGACTGACTCACTCTCTGACTGACGTACTGAATGTCCAACTGTATGACTGACTGACTCACTCTCTTGACTGATTCGCTCCCTGACTAACTGGCTGCATGTACAACCGAATGAATGACGGTATGTCCAACTGCGTGACAGTTTTCCATGCCAAAATGTTGGCCCTAATTTGAAGAAATTTGTTGAGATTGCTAAAGGAAATTTTTTATTTTAAATTGTTTAACACTTAGAAAAAGATTTAAAAATGAAAAGAGTACTGTAACTGTATATGTATGTTAGAAATAAGGAATCTAAAATCGAAAATATAGTTATTTTAAAGCAGTTACCTTTTTTAGTTTTGCGTCTGTTTTGGATGAGTAAGCTCTTAAAAGGTACAAACATTTTTTTGCATTTTGTGCCAACAGTTGGATTTATTGAAGAAGACAATGTCTCGCGCAATCTTTTGTTCTCTTTCAATAAAGTGCTACTTTTCTATGCTTATATTTTCATATATTTTCATGCAATCTCGCTTCAAAATTTCACTCCATATATCACTTCTACATCATATTTTCTTAAGCTTAGCTTCAGCGTTCTCTTATTTTACAAACCCACAAAATCTATTTAAATTGCTTTGTTTCTCTATTATATCTACTTTAAGATATGCTCTCCGTTGAGCCACTAAAATGGATTTGCATAATTTACATATAATATTGATAGAAACTGCTTGCCTTACCGCCATGAAACTAATGCTCCCAGACTTAACCCTGTAACCCTGCAGTGCCCCGCCCTAACCTCGTGCAGATACGAGTACTATTATCATAATCAAACTGAAACTACTTATGTACACAGACCAAAAAAAAAAAAAAAAAATAAAAGCAAAACATCATAAAAAAAGGGGAAAAAAAGGGAGCGATAGGACCATAAAATACAATAAAGGAAGTTGGAAGTTGCTTCGACACAGAAACCCATTATCACAGTTACACCCCACAGCACAACACCCACACACACATGTGCATTGTTCAAATCAAAAACTTTTAACCCTATGTAGGAAAAGGGAGCTCCACAATGGACATCCATTCATATTTTCCTGGCAAGCTTTGCTCGCTTGACGTGTCCTTCGCTGACCCCCAAAATGTGTGTGTAAAAATGCAAATAAATTTCAAAGGACTCTCTCTAGGCCTTATTTTTATGCTCTTGATTATGTTGTTGTTGTTGTAGGTTGGACATGTGAATATCTGCAAAAAAAAACATGTCCTTTTTATTGCCTCAACATGAAAATTTATGTTTCTCTCTTGTAGTTGCTACGTCCTTAATATTTTTTTGCTGTGTGTTTTTGTGTGTCTCATTTTATTGGCTTGCTGCTAAAGGATATTTTTGTGGCTTTCCATGTCATATCGATTTATTAACCTGTACGAACTATTGTCCATCCACCCAGCTCCACCCCGCTTCGTTACAGAGAGTTGATAAATGAGCCGCAAGTTTTGTTGAAATTGGTTTCGTCCTTTGTGCCCATTCTTCGCTGGCCCTTTTTATTGAGGGGTGTTGGAATTTATTTCCTTTTTAGTTGGAGGGACCCGAAAACGTTTCTCGTTCGTAATGGAAATTTATTCGCCAAAGTTCCTCTTTTTCTTTTCTTTTTTGTGTGCAATTATATTTGATATATATGCATCCTTCGAACATAATCCTTGTTATTCCTCAGCTCTTCAGTTCTTCAACTCCCATTTGAAATTCAATATTTTTAGGCGGTAAGGAAATATATTAAAAACAAAGCAACGCAATTTTCAATGCAATTAAAATGTAAATTTCGTTTATGCAATCCACAAAAAAGTACGAAGGGAGAATACGAAGAAAAGTGAATGCTGAAGTCTGAGGGGAAAGGCGCCAAAAATGTGGTTAAAGGGCATGGCAGGGAAGACAGAGAGAGAGAAAAAAATGATAGAAAAAACTATGTAGTAAGAGTAGGATGTGTTTTAGATGCCCTTTCTTTAAGACAAATAAATGTATTTATTGTAAATGCTGTCAATTTTGTTTTAATTTCAATACATTGTTAATACATATTCTTTAAATATTCTATCTTCTATTTTTTAATTACCTGCCAAGCTGCTCCGTGAGAGAGAGTAAGAAAGAGTACGTCACGTAGAAGAGTGATGCAAGGGTGAAATATTTAATTAAAATATCGTCAGAAAATTATTATGGCTTGGGAATACTTACATAAAATGCGAAATTTTGAAATACACTTGTAGCAGTGAGAACATATCTGGATGCAAAATTTGTGGGGAACGCTTCCTTCTGTGAGTTACATTTTTTTCCACACAAATACAATATACCCTATACCTTCGAGTACCGGGTATAAAAAAATCAAAATTGTAAACAAAAGATGTCATTGGAAAGTTGAGAGTCGAACCTTGGAAAGCGGTAGCTTTTGTTGAGCGCGATGCAGTGGGGGCTGGGGGTGTTGGGTCAGAAAATACTATTGGGGTCCGACTTGAGCAAACATAAAATACATATAAAATGCACATTAGAGCGCAAAGATTTTTTTTTATCACGGTCTTTATTTTATATTCATTTTAATGCTAGATAGAAATTAGATTTTTTTATAAATTTGACTGGGGTTTGAGGTGAACAAAGAAAGGCCATGATTTGGAATGTTTTTTAGGATTTAGTTGCTGAAAAACATTAATGTTGTACAGCGCTCCTTTAACCATATTTCATCGCTTTGAAATTTACAAATCTTGAGCCTTTACGCCCACTCAATGGGGCAGGTCGAAACAGCAGATCGAGTCTCCCCACCAAAAAAATGGAAGCAAAAAATACTGCAAAGACCTGCAGTCAAAGAACATTTTCCAGAGCTCCCCGGCTCCACGGCGATTAAAATTTAAATTTTATACAAGCACAAAAGTATTTGCCATCATTTTTTCGACAACCCCTGGCAGCTCGAAATTAAATTTAATAATGCATTCCAATGGGATCCGGATTCGCCGCTTCGTGTGGCGTGGGGTTGGTGCTGTGGCAAGCAACCGAAAAATTTCATTAGGCATATGCGAGTGCTGCTCGTATATTCGGTTAGAATATCTCTCAGCTCCTTGCTGGCTTTAAGAGAAGAGAGAAAAAAGAGCGAAAAATGGCAGTGAAGGTATACTTTTTTTTTTGGGAGGAGGGGAATAAAAAATGTTTCTGATTAGCAATCGGGAGAGGAGCAGTTTTTTTTATGTATTTGTATCTAATAATTTTCTAGCGTAGGGATAGTTTAAAGTTATCTCTCCCACAGCGTAGCTTAGCTATTAAGGGTGGGTTTTAATGTCTGGTAACTACTTAAGAGAGAGATTCAATTCTCTCTCATTCTTTTCTACGCTCTCTTCACCGCTTTCTGTACCCTAGTGAGGCTCGTCATGGTAATATATTTATAGATCTACCCAAAAATGCACATATAAATACATATGTATAAATATCTGTACAGAAACAACTTCCAATACGCTGTCTAAACCAGCTTCATTGGCAGATCTATACCGCATGAAATGTCCCCTATATATTCTTCTATTATTATCCTTGCTAAGCCCTTTGGGTGCTGCATGTCCTTTTGGGCATTTTCAATAAGGTTAAATTGCGTTTAGTTGGCAGGGACTTTCCTTTCTCATCTGGGTGTGTGTTGTTGTTGGCTTATTGAAAAGCGTTTTGCTGTGTGGCTTTGCAGAAGAGAGGGAGACCATGGATAATGTGTAGACCATGGTGTGGCCATTGCCGCAGCGCTTGATTAGATTTTGCCACTCACTCTGTACCCTCTTCTTCTGACCATTCCACATGTGCGGTGATGAAAACAACCGCAGCACCCCGAAAACAACGACAACGAGCGAGAGTTCGTTCAACATGGGGCGATAGCGGGAGAGTTACATTATTTTTGCGAAAATTTGTTAAATATGCCAAACACGCAGCGATGCATGCAAAGTGGTGGCGGCCGAGGGCAGCCAGGTGGAGAAGTGATTAGGTGGCAGATGAAGGCAGAGAGAGTGGCGGAGAGGGAGAGGCCATCCAACCAAGGCAAGTCCATCCATCCGTGGCATTGCGTACGCGCCTGCTCATATTTGTGACATACATTAGCTAAGCGCAGTGTGAGTGAGAGCGGGGTGCAGGTGAATTACGATGTGCGAGGGGGTGGAACACCCGGTTGATATGGTGGCAAACATGACCCGTTTTAATGCACTTTGCTTTGCCAGTTAATTTTATTTTTTTTACAAGCTTAGGTAAGGGCATGTCCGGGTGGGAAAATTATTGAAAATTTAATAGTTATACATGTAAAATGATATAAAAAAGCAATATATATAAACAATGCAAATTAAAAATTAAATATTAAAAAATACAAACTAAAAATTGTAGGCATTTACGTCGCTTAAAAGCGAACAAGTTAGTATTTTCTGCTAAAATATTGAAAATTGCCATGGCAACACTGGGAGAGAGAGAGCGTTATTTACCCTTTCTGTTGAAGTGCTCATGAGAAGCTCTGCTTGCTCTGTTACTAAAACGTATAGATAGCCCAGAACAATACTGAGTATTTACTTCCACATTTATATTCTCTTTCAAGACATAATTATAGCCAGAAGTCTTCTCTGCAATTAGCCTTTGAGCTGTTTGAAAGTTTAGATTAGTTGTGCCTTACCAGCGTAGGGTATCCCTTAGTCGTTTACTGTCCTTCTTACCCTATCCGCTGACTAGGATGAGTGAAGAGGGAGGTAGAGTATAGAACGCATTTCCCCGAACATTGAAGTCGCTGTGCATTTGGATTCGGTTTGGAGTTAGATGTTTCCGCTGGGTGGTGCTCCTTTTTCTGGTCCAGCTGCTGGTCCTGGTTTGGGCCTGGCCGCTCGGTTACGTTGAGTTGCATGCAAAAATGGCTAGCGACGGAGGCAACAAAAAAGATGAAAAAAAGAGTCGTGAATGGGTGGATGTAGGTTGCTGGCAGAAGTGGCCCGCACTTTAGTCGCTCCTCGCACTTCCCTCCCCTCTTTGGCTGCTTTATATTTTCAAATTAAAGTCGAAAGCGTGGCAACACTTAATGTGCGCCACTAGAAGCAGATTAGATGCATTACCTTCCCCGTATCCGGCTCACTGACTCCTCCAGTTTCCATTCAGCTTCCGGCATCTTGCATCCAACGGCTGGACTGACTACCTCTTGGAAACCCAGTGGATGCATATTTATGGTGGTAGAAAGAGCTACTACTACAACGGCTGGGACTGGACTCTCGACTCCTGGCAATATTAATAATTTAAAACTAACTAACGGACTTAAAGGCAAAGTTTTCCCCGCCAGCCTTAGGGAAGGAATTCAACTTTAAATTGAATGGCGCTCAAGATGTGCGAGGGACTGGATCTGGTAGTTAAAAAATAAAAGAGTTATTCCTTGAGAAAATTTGTGAAAGAAATGTTAGTGAATATTCTAAAACAAATTCTTTATGGGCTAACACTTAATGGGGATTATGGATAGTAGAGGTTGAGTGGAAGAGTAGGGCTGATGCTTAAATTGGAGAAAAATGCAAAAGAAATTAACAAAGTTAAAATTCGTCGGCTACTCAGATTAAATGAGGAATTTTTATTCTCGAAATGTCAAGACTCAAGTGTCAAGTGTTTAGGATGTGAATCTGAAGTCTTAATACTATTAAGTCTCTTAAGACTATGGCTGATCCATTAAATATAAGAAATAAACCTGAAGAAAAACTGAACAAGTTCTCTGCATTTACCAATAATTTAAAGCTGCTGCCATCTAGTAGATATGATTATTTTAGCTACTGATTACGCACACAATTTCTTTTAATTCTTTGTATACAAATACAACTTAATATAAAGCATCTTTATATAGAGCACTGTTTCGACCAATTAAGATACATATGTATGTATGTTTATGACAGTCTTACTCCTACGAACCGAAGGAGCATTGAAGAAGCTCATTTAATTTGTAGATGATCTGAACTGATGAGTTCTCACCACAGCGTCACACAGCCAAAGTCTTCACAGTTGGTGGGAAAAGTCGTCCTGTTTGTTTTTCTTACTTTGAGGTTCCATTTTTACTTTTTTTTTGAATGGATACAGTGAGGGTTTTGTGACGGTCCAAAGTATTGGCATTCAGCCACCACACACAACCCAGCTGAGCATTGAATTCAATGAATTTTAAAATTCCCTATCTGTTGATGGAGGGATAGAGAGAGAGAGAGAGAGAGAGAGAGAGGAGGGAACTGGCAGTGGGACTCAAATGGCTGATGCGGCTGCTGCGTCTGCTGACTGTGCGCAATTTCTGCTGCGGGGATTATGATAATATAGCTCAAGTGCAGTTAGTTGATGTCGTTGGCGTTGCCATTGCCGCTGCCTGTGCCCGTTGCAGTTTGCGATAATCATAATAATAATAACTGTGCTCTGCTGTGGGCGGTTGCTGCTTCTTCTTTGTGGGTGTAGCGCCACTGCAGGCGTCGGTTTTGCATTTGAGAACGTTCCAGGATGATGATGATGATGCAGCTGCAGTAACAGCAGCACTCGGAATGGCAATTGGATAGCGGGAGCACGTTGAGAGTGCTTGGCATGGTAGCCGCATTGCAGCACATTGATGTGGCAAAATGTGGCAAGTGCTGCAGTGTGGTGAGGGGTGCTGCCATCATTAGGAATCCCCTCTTTTCCCATTAAGCTGAATTTTAACATTTCTTGTGGTTACTCCAAGAGAATATAAAAACCATTTCACAATCAGCCTCAAATCAACATTATTTTAAAGTGAGCAAAATATAAATTTAATATTTTTGCGAGTCAATGACCAGAAATGGCTACTAAAAATCAATTTTATAACCATAAGCAGCTTAATTATAATTTTAATTGATATCCAAAAACAGATTTTCCCGCGCCACGAATGAACTGTGTATGCAGGGCGTGCAGCGGATGGGTTCAAAGTGCACATAAAACACATCATTTGCAGTTGGCTAAAAGTTTCCCGTTTATTGAAGCAATAAAATAATAATAGTTTCAAACAATGTAATTTTAGGCGATGTTTTTTGTGTTGATATTGTCCGAAAATGCAGTAGAAATTACCAGAAAAATTAATTGGGCTGCTTATCTATGTGGGCAAGAGAGACAGAGAGAGAGACAGACGAGAATAAGCTGGAATTATGGGACGAAAAGTATAGAAACATAATTTGTATTTATGTTCAAATTTATCAGGTTCTCTTATTCCATTGTTATTTTCCCTTTACATTGAGCAACGCAAATAACAGAATTTTAGGTGTGTGTGTGTGTGCTACGAAATTCAAGATCAAAACGGACAAACCAAAAACTCGCAGCTAACTTTCAAGCCACTGCTAAACCTTTTCTCTTTCCATGCCATATGTTTACACAACACAAAGCAGGTACCGAAATTTGCCTCTCATTCCCACACAGCAACACCAAGCAGAGTGCATGTACATATATGTACATACATATGTACATACATATGTTCTTGCTTGCATGATCCACTCTGGGGTGGGATAGGTTCTCTCTCAAGAAGCACACTCTCTTCTAGACGAGTGCAACAACAGAAAGCAATGCCTCTCTGTCTTGCACCCAAGCTTACCAGCGACCACAGCCAGAGTTCTTATCGCTTCTTCGCTTCTATGATCTCCGCTACTCTCTCAATACACAATACTCTCTCCCGCCAACTCATAATTGCGTACAGAAAAGGTGCGAAGACAAGGCGGAAATTAAGCACTTTTAGCAGAAAATCTACCAAGCAGAATAATCTTGAATTCACACACAAACAAATGGGATGAAAATAAACTAAGAATAATCTTACGATACGAGACGTACATTTGTACTTTATTTTAATGTACATATCTACTCTTCCACATAACAATTATTGAATTTTTTATTAATGAAAAATAATGTAGAAAATCCATTCCATAAACCTGTATGAATATTTTCATCCTTCAGTGTACCATTTGACCATCATTATAACTGCTAAAAAAAAATGCACACAGGGTTCCAAAATTAATACAAAATATTTGTGCGTTGTTCATTCAATTTAGTTCAACATTTTAAGCCCTCCCTTCATCGCTGGCACTTTAAAATGTGTTTAAGCCAATTGATTTCCAATTTAGTTTAGTTAAAAGATAGAAAACCCATTGAACCAAACCGATCAACCCGCACAAAACAAAATTCCGGCGCTAATTAAAAAAAACATTCACAACCAATTGCACATTCGATAACAATTAATTTGTGCAGAGCGCATTTTGCGTGTTTGTGCAAATAAATTAGTAGAGCCCGACCCCCTCGTTGCCTGTAGAGCCCTTTTCTGGCATGCGCCTGGGGCAGGAGAGAGAGCGCAAATATTTGGCGAAATGTTAAATGCCTGCCAATTAGTTATCGAGTCCAGACCAGTCTAGTGCATTCCATTTTGGGAGCGAGAGTTTTAATTTATGTAAAATTAATTGAGCATTGAAAATGGTAAAATTAACTAAGCCTGGCCTGGCCAAGCGCAGAGCAACCAGAGATAGAGATAGTCACCCGCCCAGACCTAGACCTAGACCCCAGCCCAAACACCAGACCCCAGCCCGAACGGAACCACTGGCCCTAACCCACTTGACTGTGGGCAAGGTGAGCCTGGTTATTGGATTACCTTTTGATGCGGTTAAGGCAAGATTTTTTCACGGCGCTATTAATTTACCAAGGCCAAGGTCTAGTACAGATTACTAACTATATTTTCTTGTTGTATCTTGTTACAGAACGCAAACTGTTTGTGGGCATGCTAAACAAGAAGTTGAACGAGAACGACGTGCGTAAACTATTTGAGGTTCACGGCAACATTGAGGAGTGCACCGTATTGAGAGATCAGAACGGACAGAGCAAGGGTTGTGCCTTTGTCACATTCGCCACCAAACACGCTGCCATTTCGGCCATTAAAGTGGTAAGTTATAGGCATAAATTGTTGCTATAAAATCTTAAAATTTGCTTTTTTCCCCCCTGCAGACTCTAAGCCAAAACAAAATCATGGAGGGCTGCACATCGCCTCTGGTCGTCAAGTTTGCCGATACCCAAAAGGAAAAGGAACAAAAGAAGATACAGCAAATCCAAGCGAATCTGTGGAATTTGGCCAGCAATATCAATATACCGCTAGGACAGACGGCTCAGAGTGTCTCCACACCGATACTGCCAAACCCACCGCAACAGCAATCGCCAGTGCTGGGCGCCGATGCCCTAACACCGGCCTCTATTCAACTGTTGCAACAGTTGCAGGCCGTGGGACTGCAACAGCAGCTGCTGCAAGGTAAGCAGAGTGGCCATTTGCATGGGACTATTAAGCAATATTCTCCTTTTCTTATATGCAGCCCTCACTGGCCTGAATGCCCAGCAAAATAATTCAAATCAGGATAGTGCAGCTGCTGCCGCTGCCGCTGGACTCTTGACACCGATGACTGTACAAAATTTGGCGGCCATTGCGGCCATGACGCAGCCAAGTCTAACAAATGCCGCAGCAGCCGCTGCCGCTGCCTCATCGCCGGGCAGTGCACAACTGACAAACACGGCCGCTCTGCTCTGTAAGTTTTGTGACCAAAAAGAGAGTCCAGTTCCTACACTTAAGAGAGAGCATCAAATGCTGCGATTAAGGCAACAAGTTCCATCTGCTGATGGCGCCACTCAATGATGAAAGAAGCGCCTCCGCCCGCTCTCTGTGTTGGCCAGAGTTAATAATTCATCAAAGTTGTGTCACATGCCACACATCTTCCCACATGCCCATACCCCCAACCCACAACCCACCCTTGGTCCGCTGCTAACTGGAGATAATTATCTAATTTTCTCTCATTTCCGTAATGAAGTTCTTCTTTTATTTTTGTGCGTCATAGAGAGAGAGGAGAGTCTTTTCCTTCCTTCACAGAGAGACACTGTCTCCCCTCTCTCTTTTTGTTTTCCTGTTGCTTTGCTACTGTCTCTGGGCTTAGTGTTTTTTCTTTCCTTTTTTTATTGATTTGTAATTATCTTGTGACCACTCAAACATTTTCGTTGTTGTCCTTGTTATGGGCTGTAATGAGTGGCAAATGGCTAAGAGAATACAAGTCGAGTCCTTCGCTTTTAGGTTACATTTTATTTGCTTTTATGTCGAACCCACTTTTCTTTAAAGTTACCAATCAATAAACTTGACAATTTTCATTTATTTTCCTGTCTAATTGTATCCACAACTTGCCACTCGAGAAAACATTTCCTCCCCGCCCAAATTGCTTTTCTATTCCTGGTCTTTGGTTCACTAAATGTGTCATCATTCGACGTTCAAAGTGGCCAATTAGCTTAATTTAGTGAAATATCCTTTCAATCCCCTTACTTTACCGATTCCCTTCCAACTTCCCCTGATTTCCATCCATGGCAAGCAATTTATAATCAAGGTAGGGGCCTTGTCAATTTTCATTGAAGCGGAAATTCCAAGGAAATCGACTTAAAATAGGCAAAAGTGAATTTCCTTTGCCCGTTTCGATTGACGTCAGCGTCCATCGTAATTAGTTAAGAATATTCATTTACTAACATATTCCACTAACAAATATTATTTTAATCTCCATTCCGAATTGTGTGCTACCCAATGATTAATTATTGTGAAATGGGTTTTGGTGTGGATTGTGCAGGCCTCTTGGGCAAGAAGGCCGCTGCCAAGACATCATCATCATCATCAGGTGAGAGACGGAAAACCCTTTAAAATTGTTTTTTGCTGGCATTTTATTTTGAGTTCTTACGATTTCTCTGAGTTTTTGTTTTGTCAAAGTGTTTCTGGCCCGAAACAAAAGTTTTCATTTTGTCGTTAAAATATAAGTTGTTAGCTTTGATAGTTGAAGTCAACGAAGCATTCGACGTAACGTTCACGTGGCAGCCACAGACGTGGAGGGCAGAGTTGATGGCCGTAAAGCATTCGAGGAGGAGGTTTAGCAGGAGCAGCATCCCATGGAAGAGACCTTACAACATTCAAAATTACAAGTTACACTCTCTTGCGAAATTAACAACACGGAACTTATTGCAGCCAACCAGAGAAGGAGTGTTCCCAGGCAGTTGCAACGTTTCTTCTTGGCCTCATTGACTTTTGCGCTTTGGGGCAAACAGTTGTGCAATGGTCTTGTGCAGGACCCGCCGCGCTCCGTTGTCAGTTCTCAAAGCTTGGAAGCGAAGTTTTTTTTTTTTTTTGGCTTAAAGGTGGCAGCGTGAGGTGGACTTTAGATTGGTAGAAATTAACAGAGTTAGGAATCACGAAGAGGATTTGAAGTTAAGGATAAAACATCTCTAAAATTCAAAACAAAACAAAAATTGCGATTTAATTGTGTTTATTCTTGTTCCAAAAAGTGGCACTTAAGATGGAAAAGTTAAATAGTTATAAGAGAAAATCAATTTTTCCCGATTCGCCGCTTAAATCTCATAATTCAAAATTCATCTCAAGTTTCCTCTTTAAAATATCCCCCTTAAGTGTTTTCTCTTCTACACACCGAATTTTCACATAATATTCTTACTCACCAAGTACTTCATAGAACTGAACGGCATCTTCATTTATTTGTTATCTCAAAAGTAGAACATTCCCTGGAAATCTTGTGCCAAATTCACAATCCAAAATCCACAATTCGCATGTCGTTGATACCCATCTCTAGGCCTCTGTTCCTACTTATCCGTTTCCTTGGTTAGTTTTAAAAAGCATAAGTTGCTAAAAGAATTATGGCCTGTCGCCTGCCTTTTTTTCAAACAAAAAACCACAAGGAATTCCACTTAAATGTGGCAAATACAGAAGCACAAGAACAAAACGACAAAAAGACAAAAAAAATATTAAAAAATAAAACGAAAAGTTGGTCCTGTCCCACGGCCCAAAGGGAATGTCATTGCCTATCTCTAGGCATCTCCTTCGACCCCTGTCCTGCACCACGCACCTCCCTTTAACTTCTTAAATATTTTCTTAGCAAGTTCATTTCAAGTGGATCTTAGTTGGAGGGAAAAAAACAACACCGAAAGGAGGGAGGAAAAGAGCGAAAGAATCCTCGACAAATAAGAAAGAAAATCTGTGGCTGACTTAACCAGAAAAATGCCAAAAATTAAGCGGATTCCCTGCCACACTCTCTGTTGGTCTCTCCCTCTGTGTCTCTGAAAGCTTATAATCTGCTGCTGGGGGACTGCTACTGAGACTGGTGCGGCTTTCCGTAAGCTTTGGCCCTTGTGCACTTGTGCGTGCTCATCGTGTGCCACTTGAACGATTTCCGGGCACTCCATTTAATGAAATATTAAAAATTCTTGCCCCAGTAGATGTACTTGGAGTATTCGAAGGACACTGGACTGTGGACTCTTGTACCGTGGAGGTGCTATGGGAGGCCATAGCCTGGATGCGCCAATCTCGGGGTCTGCCCCTTTTCTCTTTTACCTCTGGCTACAACCTTCCTCGTAGAAATTTCCCCTTTTTTTCCTTTTGATTTTGGATTTGTTTTGCCTGCTCAGATACATAAACTAAACTACAAAATCGCTTTCCAATCTGCCACGAGTAACAAAACTTTTTGCACTCACTGTCGGTGTGTGTGTGTGGCGGCTGCCCCTTGCCTGCCACAAATAAAATGAACAAACAAATTGAGCTCTCTCGATTCTCGGGCGAACCCTTCTAGGTTGGTTTTTCGCCTGAAAATTGTTTATGGAAAGGAGTGTATTGGCAGGGACGACCAACGAAAAACTATTTGTTGTGAGGTAGTATGTACAAATTGCAAGTGATATAACAATGAGGGTAGACGCCAGAAATGCAGCGTATATTGGTGCATATTAGAATTGGAGAAAGGAAGGTCTAAATTGGGAAGAGATACTAAAGGTAGAGTCGTGATTGCGTTATTATTTTGAGCGCTAAAAAGTTTAACGGCTTGGGAGAGACTCTAAACCATAATACAAATAATCCACTGGAAATCAGGATAGGATTTGGAATTTGGTGGGTTATTTCTAGTCGTTTGGCACAAATTGTAATGCTTAGGATGGATTTGGAATGTATAAATTAGAGGTAACAGTTTTGGTACATCACTAACCACCCAATAACAGCGGCAACGAATGCGTTAAAAGTAGTAAGACGGGTACAGTCATTCCAAGATGAAATTATACCTAAATCACTAGAAACTATAAAATAATATAAATTATTTTTCATCTTAGCCCAACATTTCAATGGTCGACGATTTGTGCAGGCTAAATTTGTCGCCTTAATTGTAGGCTAAATTGTATGCTAAAGTTTAGGCTGCTTCCGGTCTCTCTAATTATGTTATTGTCAGCTCAAACTGCCGTTCACACTCTCTCTAATCTTCATATCCGCGTCACTGCTGACATTTGAGTGTATGCGTGCATCCTCTTCCGCAATCGATTTAGCAGTTTCGCTTAGCTCTAGATATTTCAATTAATTTTTATTTTCCTGTAATGTATTTTCCACATTCTCCTGCAATGAATTAACCTCTTTCACAGATAGATTTCCTCTATTTCTACAGATATTGTTTTCTATTTGCAACGTTTCTTTCTAGCAAAAAAAATGTACAAAAATATGTTACTGGCTTTTCCCTATTCATACCTCCCTATTGTATATCTAACTCATCTGCTTGCTACAACACTCATGAACACAGCCTGAAGCTGAAGCGCATCCAATTCAAAAAGTTTCTGAATCACTCGCTCTCCACTCACCACTCACCACTCTTCGACCTCGCTCTTCACTATTCGACTTCGCTCGCTTTACCTCCACTCTTCGACTTCTCTCTCCGTCAAGTTGCTACAAAAAACAAAAGCCAGGCCAGCACCGACGACCAACAGAAGGCAACAAACGAAAATCTTAATCAAAGTTTTGTTCAAGTGCAGTAAAGTATGTAGTTTATTCTACCAAAACCGGAGAGAACTCAGCACAGAGAACCCAGAAACAGTATCAGCCTCGGGCTACACATCGATCCCTAACCAACACAGATCCAGCCCCCAAAAAACTGATTTAAGGTTTCAACACGTTTTTTGAACTCCTTCGTTTTTGTTCTTCCTGCTGGCTGGCTTTCAGTTGCTTTCCTTTCGTTTATTTCCCTTTTCAGGAAGTCAGCTCTACATTACGTTTGTTTATACACTTTTTCGCTTTTTGCGCTTCAAAATCATCAACAACAGCAACAACAAAGTACCAAAGTACGGTCTGAACAAAAAGTGTGCAAATAGCCTGCAAGTGGCCAGCCAGTAGGAGGAGGTCGAGGGCTGAACGGAACAAATTTCTCCAACAGTGAACTAAAAACTTGCAAATACAAAAACAGACAACAACCGGGAGAAAATAGTTGTAGGCATTATTTGGAGCAGCTTCTTTTTGGACTGTTTGATTGTTGTTTTTTTGTGCGCTCTCAGACTCTCCAGCCCGGCCACTCATGTGGATTATTATTGGCCAACTTAGTTAGCCTGGTTGGGTTGGCTTTTGCTGTTTTGCTGTTTGATGAGCTCAAGGCCCCGTCCGGGGCATATTTCAAGCTTTGCTTACCGACTTTTTCATGCCACTCGCCCTGCCAAAAACTTTGAACAACAATTAAAACAATTTTCAGCACAAATATGTGCAAAAGTTTACTTCTTCTCTCTGTTTTTGTTGTTTTTTTTTTGTCTACATCAGTCTTTCATTTCAAATTCTTAGACAAAGTTTTTTTGTGCACGGGGTCTCTCTGTTAAATTACAATTTCTTATCGCAAGTTTCAAGAATTGAGGGCAACACCTTTCTGATATCTGAAGTTTTTCGCTTGGAACTTTTAAATTAATTTTGACAGAAATTTTTTGGGAAAAGATTTGATATGAAATGTACGGGTTTCCATTTTTATATAATGTAGAAAATATGGGGACTTTAATTAGTATAATTGGAATTGTAGCCACTACTCAAAGATCAAAAGTAAAAATTTTCCAATATTAAAAAAAAGACAACAATTTCCAGGGCCTGAACTACACACATAAATATGTACAACTTCTCTCCCGCTCTCTATCTTTTTCTAATAGAGCGTAACTGAGTGTCTGAAATGACTATATTAGATCGCCGCTCTCTTCGTCCTAGTGAGTCGCTTACTCTCCCCTGCGTGCCTGGTATCTTAGTGATGATCCACGTGTGGCTCTGCTCAAAACTTTCCAACTGTTGGGAGAATTTATAGCTCAACTTATCTCGATGAAAAAATAGATTTAAAAATGTTACGAGATTTCCAGGAATGTTTGTCTATTGCCTTGAAATTTTATGAAATCTTACCTTAAGATTTTTCTTACTTTTCTTTATTGAGTGTAAAGTTAAAGCTTATTTTAGCCTCTCCGTTCTTCCATATTATTAAATTTTTTCCAATCCCTTCCGACTGTTAAACTTTCGTCTCAATGTCCTATATTAAAAACCCTTAAACTATTTTCCATATTCTCCTTCCCCTTTTTTCCCCTGTTTCTGACAGCTATGTGTATTTTCACAGTCATAATATTTTTATTATTAGCCAAATGTGGTTTATTGAAATCATCGTAGGGGGTCGCAGTCGTCGCATTGTCGACCAACCGCATTGCTGAAAATTTCCCAATTATACAACACACAAAACAGGACCGTTTACAAAACTCATTAATAACAGCGATCATACACCAGACCATCCATACACAAGCCATAAAGTAAATGTTTGATGGTAGAGCGCGCCGAGGGAAAACCACAAAATTGCATTGCATGACGGTGGCTAATGGCGGAACACGCAAAAACAACTAAATAACAAACAACAGGCGTCAAATTGCACAAAATCCAAAAACCAGGAAACAAGAGAACCCCCCACATGGAGACAAATTAATTTTAGATTTGTGTGTTTTGGGTTTTGTTGTTGTTGCTCAGTGCACGTGTGTCTCTGTGGCCTGCCTTGGTCTGGGTGTGCGTTTTGTAAAATAATCAAATGTCTCCATGTCGCAGCGTGTAAAATTCAATGATTAATTACGCTCTGACGAAACGCGAAACCAACTGAATTATAATTATGAACTTGTATCTGAAATGTATCAACAAAAAAGGGTTCGAAAAGTGGTTCCATAAATTTGAGTTGCTGGAAAAAAGGGAATTCGAATATTTGTTTATCTCTTATAAACATAATTTGTAGCCCACAGTTTTACATCTTTCAATATGTTGAAAGATGTATGCTTGAAGTTTGGAGTAAAACTGATTATTTTATTATTAATATTATTATATATTTTCATTTAATTATTTAAAACTCTTCAAGCACTTTATTGGATACTGTTATACCCTCAAGCTCAAATCCTTAGCATCCCTACATATTTTCAGAAACCCTTCTATAGAGCAATTCCAGCTCCGTTTCACAGCATATTTTCCAATTTTTCCTGCTACTTTTCACAGAATCTACAGGAGCCTTTCGTTAGTACATTTCTCGAGGTGTTATCTTAGGTCACAGTAAACTGTGAGATGTCTTGTGAAAGTCCAACTGTCCTCCTTCTAAGGGTTGAGGAAATTCTTGAAATTGTCGATATTTATAATACTTTGTTACAGAAAACGCATTATTTGCTGCCTTAAATTTAAGCATCAATCAGCGAAACGAACTAGTTGCCAATGAATTAAACTGAAATCAACTCTACAGCTCCCCTTTTCACACATACCCAAAAACCAAACTACACACTGTGCCCCAGCCACATTTATAATTTCGTTATGTAATATTCGCCAACAAAACAACAAAAAAATCAGCTAAAATACGAATTTACTTTGTCATGATACCAAACTAAAATGCACTTTCTCTCTCTTTCTCTTGTCATTCATCCCCACAGGGTCCGATCCGAATCCATTGGCATCGGCGTATATGTCAACAGCCGCCGGCTTGCCGCAATTTGGGAGCGCCAGTGCATTGTCCACATCGCCGCTGGCCAGTGTGGCCCTGAGCGCCGCAGCAGCCGCCGCTGCGGGCAAGCAGATTGAAGGTGAGTGTGCAAGTGGGGGAGGGTGGATTTTGGGGTTTTGGGATTCAGTGCGGGCTGGATGTGTGAGGGTTGCGTGGAAACTGCGTGGGAATAGGAGGAATAGAAATGTCTAAATGGCTGACATTTTGATAAATGTAACAAAATGCCTGAATACTGCTGCTGCCGTTGCGGTTGTGTCAGTCCGATTTGCTCGACGCTTCGCTTCAATGTTACATAAAGCTGGCAGATTGTTTACACTAACTGTGAAGAAGGTATATAGAATTAGAGGAAGTATTTGGAGAGTTCTAAGTTTAAACTTGTAAGAGAAAAGAAACATCCTTCGATGTATAACTATGTAAGTTTCCCTATTTTTATTAAGCGATATTTTTTTTATAATTCTAAAAAATTTGTGGAACATATTTCTACCGATAGCTCGCATTCTCAATCATTGCTAGAGCATTCGCACTTCGTTTTTAGTGCGAATTTTATTTTCTCTTTCGCCGCTGCAGTCGTATTTGTTGCCGTTCTGCTGATGCAGCATCAAATGCATTAACCCGCTCATTGCTGTCAGCGTCATTCGTTCGTGATGTGTTTTTTTTTATTTCTCTCACTGTTGTCTGTTCATTGCCCCCACCCCGCTTCTGTCGTGGACATTTTGTGGATGTGTCTGTCTAATCTACTTAGTTTTAGTTCTGTTCCATTGTTCGTCGCTGGCTTTCTTTTTTTTTTTGAGGAGCAGCTGCAGTGGAAGAGAAAAGATGGAGCAGCGATGGGAGATGGAGATGGGCTGCAAATGCGGGGCTTTTTTTATTGTAAAGAGTCATCCATCAAATGGCTATGCGCCATGCAGTTGGCTGAGAGATATGGGATTTGGAATGCAGTTAAAATTAACGTTGATGGGGATAGAAGAGATAGTAATGATGGTGGTGCAAAGGAAAAATATCCTTTGAGTAGAATGAAATAAATGAATAAATCTTACAAGACATTGGACGCCTCTCCCCTCGCTAACAAATAAAAATGTGTGTAAACCCCCAGCTGCAGCATCTTCAGGATGCCTTCAAATCTACTCCCTATCCCGTATCCCCTATCCTCTATCCTTTATCTCTATATATGTATGTATCCCACTTACACCCATCTAATCCCACCAATCGAATGCTTTTGCTGACACAAATCCTTCAATGCCATAAGCTCCCAACAGCCAAGAAGCAAATGTAACTTGTACGAGATGGGAAAATCAATAAGATCAATCATCTTGTAGTACATGCATCCTGCTACTCCCCAGCTATCTTCCACACATGTCTAAGATGTGAATTTATGAGCAGCATTTTGGCGGAGCTTAAATTTTTATCAGCTTTTGACACAGTGTAAATATTACACACACTTGACACACAATTCCATTAGTCAGACGTCGATGTTGATGTCGGGGAAATATCGAAGGAAATATTGCAGCCCCACACCAGATGTGTGTAGAATGTATCTATCTGTACTTTTATTTTTAGATGTAGGAGTGCTTTGGCACACATAACATTAAAGTTGCCGGAGCAGCCAGCAGCCAGGACTCTGTAGGAGTGGGCCAAAAACAAAAAAAAGTGCAACGGAAAATGTTTCGGCATTGCACTTTTTGCTATATTTCCGGTTACATAAGCAAACATCCCAAACCTTTCACACAGCCTGAGAGCAAGAGAGAGTATCATATATACATATGTACATATGCATGTATGTATGTGTGTATGTACGTTTCTGGATTTGTACAAGAGAGAATGTGAGATATATTTTTGCAGTTGAGTGACTTCTGGTTCTCCGACTCCCCGACACTTACTCTCTCCGCTCCTCCTTTTATGCTCCCGTTGTGACTCTTCGTCCTACTCTGCTCCTCTTGTGACTCTCTTCCTACCGTCTGACTCCGCTGCTGTTGTGACTCTTTCTCCTCATTGCTCTGCTGTCCGCCTGCTTTGCCCTGCTGCTGTTGTGACTCATGACGTCGCCGAAAATTCCCACATGACCAACAACAACAACTACACGTCATGAAGGGGTTTGGATTGTAAATTGTATGTGTGTGCATGGGGGTGTCTCGGTTCTCGTACAGCAAAACAAATTGCTCGATGCTATGCGAAATGTGAGCTGCCATGTTTCCTTCGGTTGGTTAGATTTTGAAAAACTATCCGAGATGACTTGGACTTGGAGGAGCTTCTTAGAGGGATAAAGAGAGATAGAGAGAGTTGTTGTGTGTGTAGGAAACAAGACTATAATTAGAGGGCGTGTGGGCAGGGGGATTGTGTATTAATCCAAATGGATATTTTACAATTGACCTCACAGCTTATGGGGGTCAGTGGAACTGACTAAAATAATTGGAAGATTTTATGAACGTATTTAACTCTTTAATGTGGGGTAAACGCTGCAGTTAAATGTATAGAGAAAAACAGGTGAAATCAGTTTGAAGGGGCAAAAATAGTTGCATATTATTCAAAATTGTGTTCCGTTTTCATTTTGGTTATACTAAGTATTTTTCCCATAGTTTTACTCTTTACGTATCTTATTTAACTGTAAGCTGTAAAAAGTTCCCTTTTATTTTGCCTTTTCCAATATGCAATATCTACATGTTGAATACCTAAATGTATCTTTTTTTGTTTGCAATTTGTTAGATTATATTTTCCTTCTCTAAGCAGCTTAAATATCCTTTGAACAATGGTTTATATTTATTTTTTATCATTTCTCTTGCCGATTTCTATTTTAGGCCCCACTTACAATATTTAGAGTAGAAAACATGTTTGAGAAAATCTTAAAACTGTCCGATTTTTGTAATCTGCGTGCAAGGAAAGTCGTTTGCAAAAACTGCAGCAACAATGTCGGGGTTGGGAGTAAATACATAAATTCTCAACATGTGAAATTTTTTAAACGGTGACAAGCAGCACAACAAGCTGGGAGCAGGGAGATGTACTTGATATAAGGATGTGCAGAGTGGGAGCATAAAAAGGACAGGAAACAACTTATAAGCATGTAGACAAGACAGTCCCGGCCCAGACGACTGGCAGGCAAAATTAAGCAGGAACCAGCGCAAGGGCTACAGCAAGGAAAAGAATATTACTAAACGGAGCAGCCCACCCAGAACTATACATATGTGCAGTAAATAAATAGAATTCTTTAAAGGAGGAGATCCACAAAAGCTGCAGGAGAAGGAGGAGAAGCATGTTGTTGAAAGAGGCATAGGAGGAGAAGGCTCAGTAGGAGTAGGAGCAGGCTATCTCTTTCTCTCTTTGTAGAGCTGATGACGGAAGGAAGGCGGCAGCAAATATGACAGTGGCAGACGATGGGAATCCCATGGCATGGCATGGCAATGGCATGGCTGGGTGACCCTAAGGCGGCAGCGGTCGTCTCTCCATTCGGATGCAGCACGGATTAAAGTCATGTGCATAAGCCGGAAGTTGGAATATAAAATAACCCAGTGAGAAAGGACCCAAGAGAGAAAAAAAATAGAGAGAGAGATTGTCAGACGGCAAAGGAAGTCGAAAGATTTGCGACTTATGCTGATGGTAGAGACTGTGGAACGAGGTGACCTACGACTTGCCAAAATAGAGGAGTAAATTTCGGAATAATAGTACGAGTAACTCCACGAATTTGTATGCCTCTTCCATTTGTTTATGTACATATTTTTCCCTTAATTTCTCGACGTGTAAAGTCACATATGAGCTCGCATTAAAATCAATAAAGTTCCACCAGATACGACTACGAATAAGGAAACGAAATAGGACGTACGCAGCAACTGGAACTTTGTAGCCTTAGACTATGCCACAGATTCCATTTGGCTACGCTTCGCTTATGCCCTTGAGAGGGGCACGACAAGACGGTAGACAGCAGCGCCTGTCCTCCGTCTCCGCCTGCTCCTCCTGCTGGGAATGTGCGCGCGACAGCCAAGAAAATGGCGAAAAAATATGTTTCAAAAGGACATAACACTCTGCCGTTTCCCATTACCCATTGCAACTCTATATCTGTATCTGCGTGCATCAATAGGGCGGGCTCTCTGGCAGACTACAGACAGATATACAGACATTTGCCAAGTCGGATGGCGCATCCTTGCTGAACGGAAAAGGAAAATGCAATATAGGAAATCGCTTTTCGCACTTACAAAAAAATTCCAGCAGGCAGACAAAAACAAAACAGGAAGTTTGTTTGTGTGTGTGTAGGTGAAAAGGGAAAATGCCATTGCATACATATATTTATGGTGGTAGCAAAAGTGTAGGGAAAAACATTTCAAGTTTGGCGGTTAACTAAATTTGGGGATAATATTTCTACAGCTACAGTTTCTGCAAGAACTGCGCAGCTCTTCAGATAGTCCTCTGCCACTCTGTGTGATTATTTCCCTTAGTTGATGTCTTATTTATTTTGTTGATATTTCTTCATCTTACTTAAGTAGATATTATTTAAGGCTATTAACTTATACTAGAAGCTGTCTCCACCCTTCCGCCATTCCACTCATTATGCGCCTTCTGTTTATTTTCTGCGTTACTCTCTTCGATGGCCAGCAGTCTTTCATTTGTTGCCTTGGGAACATCTTTACCTATGCCTTTGTGCCCCACCCTTTCATTCACTCATTCCCTCTTTCGATCTCTTTCAACTAAATATATATCGTTTGAGCTGGGCTGGTGACGCGCGCTTTGGTGCCACACGTGTCGCTTGTTAGTCGCGTAATTCAATAGATAGAAGAAGTTTTAATTGGACTTTCTTCACTCCACTCGACGCTCCAGGCAGGACCCACACACGCAGAAGAGACTAAATTAATTGATAGGTGTGCAAAATTACAAAGCAGAGCAAAGCGGCCACAGCAACAGCGTGTCCATAAGTCAATTAATATTAAAATACTGACTATGTTATCGAGGCCTCAGTGCTGGCTTGCTGGCACTCAAGCCAGCAGCTGGAGCCTGAGGAGCGGCTTTCTTCGCCATTCAATTTGTAATCGCATCAGCGTCAGGCAATCTGTCAGCAGTCAGTTTATGAACCTTGAGAGGAGTGCAGAGGAGGCGACTGTGGGTTGTCCAGAGGAGTGCAGCAAGCAGCAGGCCAGCAGTGGGGTAAGCAGTGGGGCAAGCAGGAGGCAAGTAGGGACAGGGACTGAGGCCATGTGACAAAGTCATATATCAATGTGATCAATAGCGCTTCTGGCAAACGATGATGGAGTTGCCTACCAGCCTGCCTGTCCCTAGGCTCAGCACAGACCCGCACCAGGATTGAGTGGGCGTATGGCGAACATCAACAATCATATCTGATTACTATATGTACATATGTACATATGTGTGTGCCTAGGATAGGCTGTGGCTGTGGGCTATGGCTCTGGGAAAACATCAAAGTATCTGAAATGCACTGTAATTGTTGCCATAATCATTATGGATTAATGATAAGGTTGCTGCAACAGGCAGAGAAGGTATCAAAGGCAGACTTAAAGTAGCAGAGCGCTAGGGAATTCGCTGAGGAAACGAACTTTAAATTATTTTTTCTGTAGAGAATTCTCCAAAAAATTAAAAAACTCGGAAAGGTTGAAAGGATTGTTTGAATATCAGGGTCAAGTGTGTGTTGTCTGCTGAGTCTTTAATTCCTTTCATGTAAACTGACTCTTGGCTGGTATGCTTTACATGGTCCACAATCCCCCCTTGTATCTACTAAGAGGCAACCGTTATTGTCATTTGTACCTTTCTTTTTTGGTTTTTGTTTGTGTTTTTCATGTTTCAGCCTGAATAAAATTGAAAAACCGCATCATGTCGACGCCGTCCGAATGACATTTCAAGCGTTTTGCTGTCATTAAAAAGCTTCAGTGAAAAGGGAAAACGAAACTGCTGACGCTTGCTCTCTTTCTGCTCTCTGCACTGCTTTGCCAGCCATCTCACTCTTTCTACCTCTGCTCTCCCTCTCCGCTTCAGCTGCTGGGATGGGTTGTATTACTGCTGACTGCTTGCTCATGGGCTACTGACGTTGACAGTAATTTGCACGAAAAGTGCAACCGCAGCATGAGGCGCGCGTGTCCCGTTAATATGTGACGCCTCCATGCACAGAGTCAGAGGCAGAAACAGCATCAGCGGCACAGCAGCGACAGCAAAAACGGGAGAGCAAGGGGCTGATGATTATCATGATGAAGTTGAGCAGAGCCCGGCACGTGCTGCTAAACAAAATGTCACACCCACACACGTAGATTACAGGGTGACTGAGAGAGGAAGAGAGAGAGAGAGAGAGATCCAGAGCGAGGTAAAGCCCTTCAAGCACGGTTTGTTAAGAGTTGGACGCATCATTTCCGCATCCGTTTCGGCAATCAGCTGCAAATCCACTCCTTCTGCCCCTGCCTATAGCCTTTAGATATGTAATTTCAGTCTTTGTCTGCTCCAACATTCAGTCTCAATTTTGAGGTCTTAATGGGCGGGTGATTTTGTTTATTAATTGCCTATTGCAAGGTGCAAACAGAAGCAGATACAAATATGAGCTAATTAGACAAAGAAAAAGGAAAACGTTTCTAGTTGGGGGCGTGGAGCTTGTAGTCCCTTACAAACTATTACAACTGAAGACTAATTTTCTTCATTTAATTTCCTTCTCTTTACAGGCCCAGAGGGATGCAACTTATTCATTTACCATCTGCCGCAGGAATTCACCGATACGGATCTGGCTTCGACATTCCTGCCCTTTGGCAATGTCATATCGGCCAAGGTGTTTATCGATAAGCAGACCAGTCTATCAAAGTGCTTTGGCTTTGTCTCGTTCGATAATCCAGACTCGGCCCAGGTGGCCATCAAGGCCATGAATGGTTTCCAGGTGGGCACAAAGCGCTTGAAGGTGCAGCTCAAGAAGCCTAAGGATGCCTCCAAGCCTTACTAGACAGGGCGCAATGAAGCAACGGAATATCGGAGGTGTACTACTACAAGGAGAAGTAACAAAAGAAAAGAAATGAGAAATCAAGCAAGCAAAAATGAGATACAAAAGATTTGTCGAATGGATTAGTCACTGAATGATGAGAGTTTCCCGTCTAGAGCGCGCGCATCGCAAGTATACCGATAAAGAGATGCAAATGCCAACGTTGTACGTATAATGAATTATAATAATCTTAGTCCAAAAAAAAAACAACATGAAATCCGTGCCAAATAGAGACAGCAAGCAAAACACTTAGAATTTAAGCACGTTATATGTTTGAAGTAGAATCGATAAAAACAAAACAACAACAAAACTGAAAGCAAACCCAAGAACATATTACTATTAGTCTTTAGTTGTAGTTTACTTTCTGTTAAAGTACTCTTACCCCTAACAAGCCCCTCACCCCCATCTAATACGACTATTTTTTCAATTTTTTTTTAACTGTCGTACGAGCTGGTTAAACCAAAACTTTGTATTAAACTTAAAATATTTTGTACACATTTTCATCATGACAAAACATTAAAAGAAACCACACAAAAATACAACAAAAAAAAAAGGATAAATACACACAAGATCTGATCAGAGTGTTAGTTTGTAAGTTACTTTGATATTTCCGATAACCTTTTTATATATGCGCAGTTTATTATCTGTTTTGATTTGTTCATCGCTTAAGTTTCAAGTCACAATGAAGTTCTTTAATATAATAAATATATGCCCATTAAATGGTATATATATATTATTTGTAGTTACAAGTTACTTGTTTGTTCAATGGATTATATATAATATACAATCTATATGCTGCCGCGTATAATTAGCTTTTAGTTCTCTGATTTGTTATCCCCCCAAAACTCCTAACTAACTCACTTTTTATTTGTACTGAAAGAAACAAATTGTTTTTGTTACCCTAACAACTCATTATTATTACTATTCCTATTACTTATAATTATTCAACCACTTACGATTCTGAGTGTTAAATATGTGATTTGTAAGAAAAGAAAATACTACAAAAAAACCAAATGAAATTAAAAAAAAAGGAGAAAATGTTGTTATCTATGTTGGAGTACCACATTATTTATGGAGTTTATACATTACTATTTTTGATATTCTTTTATATATTTTTTCCTCAGCAGCATCTCTGGTAACACACACACAAACACACATATATAAATATATAATTTTTGTTTGTAAACTTTTTGTGTTTTAGTAACAAAGTTTTATTGCATTCTGTTTGTGCACAGCTTATGAAGTATATTTTAGTGCGAATTGTAGCCATACTTTTCTGTTTGTAAAATATCACACAAAAATACACAGACACATTATCAAACACTCTCATTTGTAACACACCTATGAACACACACACCTGCATACATATCTAAATAAAGTTTTGTTTCTGTTTCGAATGCACAAGAAAAATATCAACAAAAAAACACCCGAATTGCGTTTATTTTAATCTTTTTGTTTTTAATTTTAAGTTATAATTCCCAATTCAAGGGTCTGTTCCGTGTTGAAAAAAAGTCTTCTTCGTGAGCTTAAGTGTATACTCGAACGGACCTTCTTTTGTTTTTTGCGTATATTATTTCCTTTTTTATACCCGGTATTCGAAGGGTAAATAGGGTTTCTTGATCAGAATCAAAAGCCGAGCCGAGTCTGTCTGTCCGTCCGTCCGATATCAGAGACTATAAAAGTTAAAAGCAACCAAATGCTGCATCAAGACTGATGTGATATCAGTCTGTTACAACACTTACACTTCCGCCCCAACAAGGGCGAATATCTCCTACAGCCACAATTTTTAAGATATAAGAAACTATAAACGCAGTTCTGGAGAGAATGGCTATATGGTCTATTAGATTAGAGGGATCATTATTATAGCCGGAATGAAGATATGTATTTGCAGTGGCTACCCCCACCACGTCCAGCAGCATTGATTATACTTTTCTGTGGCTGTTATTCTTTCTCGCTCGCAACTTTGTCCGCATGCAGTGTGCTTCGCTGGGGGAGGGTGGTATGCTAAGAGGGCGTGTATACGGGAGAAGTGATGCAGATGACAGATGCTGAAAAAATATAAAATGTAAAGTTGGAAAAAAACCCTAGGTACATACATATATACTGACGGAGCGTCTCACAAAGTCGCTCCTGCTAGTTGGTCTCTGTTACACGTGTACATAAAAATTTATAATCGTGAAAATTTATAAAATTTACCTGCAAACACTAATTTTTGTTTTGTTTTATTTTTGTAACCCACAGATGCCACGTTCTTTTTTTTTGGAGGCGAGGCAAAGTCATGCGGCAATTGCTGCCCGACAGTTAAGAGGTGAGCCATAAAATATATATGTACATATACATATGTACATACATATGTATCTATAATAATTCTAATATTTTATACATTATCTCTCCTTTTTTCAGATGTGTGCAAATCGTTTTTATATCACGCATAGGTACCCAAACAATTGTAAATATTCTTCGCCTAAAGTCCCTGAATTGTGAAGAAGCTGCCTAACCGAGTGGTGTTGCATATAAAAATTACCAAAAACTGTAAATCGAAAAACTGTACACAAGATACCAAAATGAGAAACTCTGTAACATAGAATCTGGTAAACCTAAAAATATTGTAAAATAGACAGCTGCCATTTTATGAGTATGCTTGTAAAGCAAACCCATTTTATAAACTAAAATTAAAATTAAGCACAAAGAAAACCTTCAAGTGTGTACGCAATTATGTTTGCAATTCGTTTTCCCCTTTTGTTGTAGTTGAACACAAAAAAGCATTGACAAATCAGACAGCGAAAGAGATTAGCAAAGTGCAAAAAACTTATTTCAACATAACTATTCTCTTCATAGATTTATGTATTTTGTAAGGATTTTGTCAAAGCGTGCGCGTTGTGCATTTATACAAAACTATCTGGATGTGGCTTTAAATTAAAATTAATTTCATTGCAAACATTTATTTTCACCACTAGGATTAAAACTCTAATTACGACGACATGTTCTGTGTGTGTGTGTGTAAATGTAATTAATAATTAGCCGCTAAGTGTAATTTTTTAGAGAAACAAAGCAAGGCTGTGTGTTCTGATTAGATGTTAAGCGAATTCAAACCCCCAAGAATCCCCTAAAAATGTAAAAGCAGTTGGAAAAATAATTGTAATAAAACTTTTGGTGAGTGGCGAATAATTGCTGTTGCGATATTAAGTCAAGAAAATAGCGAGAACGTAATACTAGTGATAAAAAGCAGTAAGTTAAGTGAGGGAATTATATATGTATACATTTAATATACCCCAAACAGACACTCAAACTCACTCAACCACAACACATCCAAAGCATCCAAAACCAGAATAAGTAAATCAATAAAAGGTGTCATGATTTTTATACAAAAAATAAACAAAAAAAAACTAAATTTTTTGGCATAAACTTACATGTGCGCCCCGCACTGAACTGAATGACGATTTGGGGATAATTTATCAAAAAATGTCTTGCGCCAAAAACTTTGGTGGGCGGATGGCAAAAAGTTTCGCGCAATGAAGTCGGAAAAGCGAAAATAAAACAGCAGGAAAAACACACAGAATGTTGACGAGCGAAAGAGAGCGGGTAACTAAAGAAAACTTCAACAATAAACGAAATATTTTGCTAAACTTGCGATTTGCATATGAGAAACTTTATGCCAATTGTGGAGGCGGGGTGCTGGGTGCGGGTGCGTCATGTGGCATGCTGCATGGGTGGCAAAGTCTGTTGTGAAGCCAAGGAGGATGCCCGGGCAGGACGTGTAAACAAATTTAGCAACTACGTGACGCAGCAACTTTGTTCCGGTCTCGTCGTGCCCCAGCCCCTTGCAGGCATTGCATAATCCAAATCCAAGTCTTAACGCAAGATTTATTCTCCCATTTAAATCATGCGTGGAAAAGTTTTTGCCTCTGATGCCGTCGACAGCAAAAGGCATTGGGCTGCAAATCCAAGGGAGGAGGCAGAAGAGGTGCACGCTTACACGGCAATAATTTTGCCTTGGCATATTCAAATATTTTGGCATTTGATTAAGCCAAAAAGTTTTTGGCATTTCCAACAAATGCTTCAATAGATAACAGCCCCAGCCACAATGCATGGAGAGGGGGTGGTATTCGAATTGATTGTTGGCTAGGGATAAGCGGCCCATTGAAAAGCCAGGTTGAAACTCGCACATTCCACATGGGGTGGCAATCATTTGGGAGCAGCAAATAAAAGCAAATGGATGATTCATTTATGGTATGCTATGGATTCGTGCACGAAAGTTTTGTGTGGATTGATGTGGATGCTGAGAGTGACAGCAGTGGAATAAACTAAGAAGTGAGTATTAATGTGAGAAGATTCAGCACTGAGCTTGATTCAACATGATTGAGCATGAATTAACATGATTGAGAAAGAATGTTTATGATTGAACAGGATTCAACAAGAATGTACAAGATGTGCAAGAACAACTTAATTGAACATGATTTAATAATTTGAATGAACAGGTTTGAAACCGACTTAGGAAAACAAATTGTTTTGTGAAAGATTCCAAACTTAATCAACATTTAATTACGTCCAAAGAATCTGTATCCTATCTGCACTATTACGGACAAACCTAATTGGGAAGATTTTAGTGTGCGTAAAACTTTGCTCAAATTCTTTGTATTTCCTAATAATTGAATCCTCTTAGTATCCATTGCAGTAGTATCCAAACTTCAGCACTACCATCGGGATACCTCAACAATTCCCAACATTTGATGAGATCTTTTGTCATGCTCCGCTGCTCAAATCGCTATTTAGGCCACGACATTTGAGCCACATCAGCGACAGCGAAACGAGTTGTATCCCCCGACAATCCCCTGATAGCGTTTCAGAGCATGTTGTGTATCCCAATCGAGAGGACATGGACATGGACACGGAAATGAACACGAACACGAACAAAATTGTGTGGCACACTATCATGCTCTTTCCCTATGCGGCTGCCTGCCTCTCCTGGTTTCTGGGCAAACCGAGGCAGATTAGCAAAGTTCGTAATTACGTTGGTAATTGATTAGGTTCGAACAACAAACTGCTAATAAGATTATTGCAGTTGAGAACAAACCGAGCTGAAAAAACAAAACCGAGGCCGAGTTCTGCCCCAAATTTTGCCCAAGCCCAAACAATATTATCCACCCAAGCCGACGGACAGAAATTGAAGCGATTTGTAGCGCATGGCGATTTTGCATGGAGAGGAGCAGCCACAGCAGCATCCTTTCAACACCCAACCCCACCACCGCCACGGAACATCCACTGTTTGTTTGCACAATTTGCCTAGCAGGGGGGCGCGGTAGAGGGTGCCCCCAGTAAGCTCACGCAAGCCGGAAGAACCGACGAAATAACAATGGATTTGGAGCGTTTGCCAGTTTTTGGCATTGGGCGTATTGTTAATGGCATCGCACGCACATCGAAGGGTGTGTAGCCACCCCCTTTGAGAAAGGGCTGTCGGGTGTCGGGTGGAGAATTGAGAATTGAGAATGGAGCTACCCATACACACACAGAAGACAAACAATTTAGCGGCCCTGCACTGTGGACAAACAATCTGTGGCCAGAAAGATGGAGTGAGAAACCCACGTAAGAGCGAGAGATAGAGAGTGAGTGGGGGTAATGGTGAAAGAAAGAGATATATAAGATTCCATTTGCAGCTCATCCTCGGTGAGTTTGGGGAACAAAACGGAAACTGTTGCGACCAGACCTAAGGGGATTGCCAGAAAGAGAGAGACTGAGAGAAGCGCGTTTATGCGGGATGATGTTTTGGGAAGTGCAAGAAGGAAGACAATCAGAGTTGATATTGTCAGAGAAAGAGGCAATTATGCCCGCAAGGTGGCTAAATGTGATATTCAGGCTGAAACCCAAAGTACAAGTTTATATCCTACCCCTAATCATTGCTTCTAAGAAAGGATAAGGATAAAGAGGATATAAAATATACAAATGTATATCGGGGGAGGATATAGAGGATGAGGGTATAGACTCTTCAAAAAAAACTTCATCAAACATTGCTTGGCTAACGTTCTTCCAAATTCTTTACTAATAGCTTTCAGCCTGGACACGGCAGCTTTCACCTTGTCCCACATATTGCAGGGTTTTTCGCAATCTCCGACTTCGTGTGCACAAACTAAATGCATATGTGCCCATTTGTCTGTGTGCGTAACATATGTATGTACATATATGGCTGGCCAGGGAAATCGTAGCGGCTCTGCTGGCTGATAGCCGGCGCTCAGTCAGTCACCGCAGCCGATCGGCTTTCACTGGCCTGGGCATAATCAGGAGCGACAACAGCTGATTAAAATCTTTGGCAGCACACAACCGGCTATCCCGCGACCCCACTCCCGCACACCCACATCGATCACACTCCAAATTCAACTCGTGTTGCACTGCCAGCTATATGTAAGCAGACGCACACAATGAACGAACGGCTACAAAAACACACACAATACGAAGCTACATTCATATGTACATACATACTATGTATGTACATTGTACATACAAGCACACACAGCTTGAAGCAAGCCAATTCGGATTTTGGGCAGCAGCAGCAGCAGAAAAAAATTGAGAATGGAGAATGAAGAGGATGAGAGAAACCGAAAACTCGCTGGGGAATCGTTGCAATTTTGCACGTGAACACGCTCAGCGTTCGATGTCGTTCACTTGGCTCGCTCTCCCACTCCAGTCTCCCTCTCTCTCCACCTCTCTTTCTCACCCTTTCCTTTGCTGCGTATCCGTATCACTTCCAGTTCACTTGACAGATATGGCGGTGGCGGGTCGGGGGCGTTTCGCTTCTTCGGCAGCTTCTGTTTTGAAATGCATTGCCAGAGACAGCAACGGATGGGCCATGGGCTCGGGCGCTAGGGATTGCAATTGTTATTTTTGTTTTTAGAGCGTGAGAAAGAAGTGTGTGAGGGTGGGAGAGCGAAAAGGTGCACAACATGGGGTTTCGGTTACTGTGGTGGGGAGAAGGTACAAATCTCGGCAACTAACCCAGTTTTGTGCTTTGCATGAAAAAGCTGCGCCCTACTGCGCCGTGCTTCTTTCCACCTGATGCTCCCTCCCCCTCGATATAGCCAACAATATTTGTGTGTGTGAGGCTTTTATGACAGGCAGTTCTTCTCTATCGATATGATTGCTCTCTTTTTCTACCTCTAAACTATCTCTCTCTGTGGCATTTTCTGAGTGAGAGCTTGAAATCCGTTACTTGTGGGATATTGCATATTGATTCGGCAAATGTGCCAGGGAGTTGCTGTTGGGAGTTGAATTGCCGATGAACTGACACAGGAACGGGGATATACATTTGTATGTATGTATGTACATATGTAATTATGTATGTATGTATGTACGGAAAGATGAGGATGTCCATTGTGGGTTGGATACTTTGACTAAATGTGTGAGGTTTAACCCAGAGAAGCAGCTAGAATTATTACAATCAATTCTTTCAAAGATCCACAGGTCAAAGCTTAACCATGGACAGTCAACCTCACTTAATTTAAGGTTGATCTGCACGTGAAAAGTAGTCATTTTGTCGTTTTCGTGTGTTTCAGTGTTTATGGAGCATTCTTGTCTTCTTTATTTATATAATTTGTTGTCTTTAATACTGCTTAAAAAAAATGTTATTCCAACTATTTTGCAAGTTCTTTCAACGCTCAAATTTCAATTTTGAACTAAATTTGTGGACCGAAAATTCCGAACATGTTGATTTCATTTCAAGGCCCGAGCATCCTGTCAAACTAAATAATTTCCGTCCAAGCGAATGGCCTAATCACATCAACGGTTCGACCAGAATCGACCAGATTCCTCTTTGCCGCTCCACAATTTCCCTCACCCTCCTTTGGCCTCCTTGGCAAAAATAACAAAATTTATGCTTCCTGTTGTTTACCCCGACACTACTCCACCATTCCTCCCTCCAGCCGCAGTACGGCTGCATTTTATTATACAAAATGTTATTTATTTATTTATTTTTGCGGCAAAACTTATTTTTCCTGCACCCCGACTGCCGTTGATTACGCAGATTTCCCCCGCCAATCTGGTGCTGCGAAATAGGGGGATCTGCGGGAGAAGTCTAAAGAAAAATAAAAACAAGAAAAGGAATAAGTGACTGAATAAGCGAAGGTTGGGATGCTCTAAAATATCGAGAGAAACCCACGTAAGCTGCAATTTGTTTGATCTGTTTGATTACTAAATACAAAAAAGATTCTACTTTTGGAAAAAGTCACGAAAAATAAGAAATATGTAATTGAAACATACAAAATTAAGACAAACTGCAGGACCAACTGCTCTTTCCTTCTCTGCATGTCAAATTTCTACTGAAAATTATGCTACCCTCAGTCAGGGTAACATAAAAATGAAACAACGGAAAAACAGAAACATTAAAAGCAGCCGTCGCCGTCTTTCAATTGAAGCGGCGAAAGAGGACTAGAGGCGGGGCGAAGTCTGTGGAATACTGTGGAAGTCTTCTCGATGGAAATCTTGCCAGTTGTTTCCTTTGATATCAAACGTTGCACGTGCAAAGAACAAGCACAAGGTGGTGGAAAACTTTGTCAAACACAACCGTGAAGAAGGAGAAGAAAAATATGCGGCTGCGGCTGCTGCTGGAATGGGTGGGGTGGCAGCTCGAAAAACTTTGCCATATTTCCATGAAAATACTTCATGCTCGGTGTCTCTACTCAATTTAACTGCCATATTCGACCATAAAATTTGAGCCACGCCACACTCAGAGAGCAAGAGAGAGAGGCAGATTCCATGCCATTTCATTCGCATTCACATCTCCTTTCATTTCATTTCATTTCATTTGATATGGCCTGCTGGCCTTGCCTGATGCCCGACTGCCTGCCATAAGCCGAATCCAAATCTAAATGAAATCAAATTCATGTGACAAAATGGCTAAAAATGCATTTTATTACGACATTCATACGCTTCGGTTCAGTTCAGTTCAGTTCTATGAGGTTTGGGGCTTCCACCTATCTCCTCTGTCCAGTCCTCTGCAGATTTTCTCTTGCTGTCATACATTTTTGCGAAAAGCATTTTCCAACATGAGTAAAAACTCAATTAAAATGGACTTTAGCTTTATTTCTGCGTGACAAGACGCAAATCAGAATATTTCACTCGCACTCGGCCTGCCACCTCTCTCTTCACCACTCCACTTCAAAATTTCGGTTTGAAAACTTTGTTCACAAAGTGTACATCAAATATATGTACATTAATACATATGTATGTAAACGAAAGGCAACGATATACACACAAATATTCCAGTGGGTTGCAGCGAAGATCAGGTGCTCTGTTCGGGTCTATTATTATACCATATACGAGTTATGATGTAAATAAATTGATTGGATAGAATTTTTTCAGCGACAATCCTAGTAGTTTTTGTTATATACTTACAAAGTTTGGTGTGTCATATAAAAATAGCCACAGCCACTATTAATAATGTAGTGGATATAGCATTCATATTTAAAGCAATTCATTCTTTTTATTATTACATCAAAAGTAACGTGTTCCCCCATGTGAAGTTACGAAGAAAGTTACGGCACGGCCAACCCGCTTGACCATGTCATCGTTATCGCAAGTTTGTTAAGGGTAAATACAAATTCCCATTTTGACCTGCCTCTTGCTGTCTTCATTTGAAATGCATTCATCTTTTGTATAAGCTCGCAGTCAGACACTCATACATGTGTACTACTACTCACACTTGAACTCGTACTCCTACTCTCTCTTCTGTGTCTGAAGAGTGGGCGCTGCTAGTGCTCAAAAAACTGCCTCACGATACAGACAACAAGTAGACAAGTTACTGACAACACACATACACCCACAAAAACACACACACACCCACTCACACATCTACTCACACTCATTTTTAGCTTAATGCTGTGTGGTCTGCTGCTTGCTGCAACATTTGGCGTAGAAACGTAGAGCTGGCTCCTCCGACTTCGTCGACTGTCTAAGGCTGACATTTTGGGCGGTCTGTGCTGCCTTCCACGGCAACTCGAAAGGCAAGGGCTTGGGCAGGCAGTTGTTGTTAAGAAATCAACTTTCTGGCTTTTGCGGTTGCTGGAGCACATTTAGTAGTGAGAGACAGACACACACAGGGCTTAAAAACTGAAAATTTTGCCCTTCTAATTGGCGCACTTTTGTTTAGCATATTACGTACATATACAGCTTGTGGTTGGCCTTAGATTTGCTCGGCTCCTTTTTTTTGCTTTAGTTTTGCTCTGCTCTGGACTGTCTGAATGTCTGTGTGTCTCGCTGTGTGTGTGGATTAAAAGTCTTATAAACATCTAACAAGCTTAGCCATTACAGAATGTTGTATATGCCTAATGAGCTGCCAGCTGCAATGAATGCGGGACAGAAAAGGGGTGGGAAACATGTGCTCTCCTTTGAGCATAAAACTGCCATATAGCTTCCCCGGTTAAGAGTTCTTTGGTTTGCTTTTGATTCAATTCATTTCCGTTGATTCCAATCAAAAATATTCCCAACAATTTTTATGATACTTTCCAGGCTAATGCGATCACATAGAACACTGTCTCAGGGGGGGTATAACATAGCAGGGATAACCCTCATAGCTCTCAAAACCCTTTTGGTCGAGGGATCCATCTGCTGGGTTGATGGGAGACCCCTCCCCACGTATTTGGACATCAAATCAACTGAAATGTGGGGCTGTGCCTTTGCTATTAAATTTATGACGCAAGTAAATTGAATTTTAAATTTGAGTATGACAAATGTGCCACGCCCCACACCCGCACACCCCACACACCTGCTGATAAAATTTGCCTTTGCGAGAGTGTGCGGGAGGAGCTGGCAACAAAAGTAAAAAAAAGGAGAACATTTTCAGCAGTAACAGCAGCAGCAACAAACGTGACTCGAACAAAACATATAACCCCAATGTGTGGGCGGGAAAGGTGTTGGTACGCCCACAGTGCCTTCCTCACTCCCCCCCTGGACTGTTGGCTGGCAAAGTGTTGACGTAATGACTAACTGAAACTGCCGGGCCTGACGGATTCAGTAAATTTGAGATTGACTGACAGCGGCAGGGGGCTGGAGCAGGGGAGCAGACAGAACAGGGAGCGGGGAGACAGAGAGCAGGCAGAGAGTGGGGAGCAGGTAGCAGCAAATCAAAATCAGCACAAACTGTAATGGAAACGACAAATACGTGCGCAGTTTTCACAAAAAAAAGAAACAGAAAGAAGGGAAAGTGAAAATGAATAAAGAAATTTGGAACAGGCCGAGGTAATGAATGCTCTACAAAATAGGCGAGAAGAGGGACAAGAAAATAAGGAAGAACATGCAAAAAAGGGGAACAATCTTATCTATAATATATTATTTTATTTTCTTATAATTTTAAAATATATCCTTTAATTATCTGGTGTTTTTTTAATATTTGTTGCTATTTTTGTTACTTTTGGCACGCTTCTTCTACTCCAAAGGCACATTCCCCACAAAAATAATAAATATTTAGAGCACATGGCAGCGATTTTTTGTGACAGTAAACTAAGAGGAAATTTGCCAAAACAAAGCGAGTAAAAAGAAAATTTTACTGTTGCTTGTCAAAGCTTTTGAATGCCGAAGAATGCAATTTAAATGCATAATTTTTCAATTCGCTTGCCAAAATCATGTTAAAGTATAACTGAATGTTAGTCAAATAGTTCTGACTTATTCCTAGTACTTTAAGATACAAAAATCATAGTTTAAGCTTCATAAATCGTAACATCAACAGCACTATAGCTTCTTCTTGTGCATTTTCCCTCCCTTAGCTGTTACAAAAATTCTCAAAAACTTGAGATTTCCCTCCTTTGAGCAGCGAATATACCACAACTACATACATACATAGATATGAAATGGAAACAAATTGTGTGCAATTCTACAGCCAATTATCCGCATCCGAAAAGAAAAATCAAATCGAAAATTTTCTATTAGCCCGCAAGAATAAAATATGCAAAATTATACGCTGGCTTCCTGGTTGTCAGGGGAAAGGTGAGAGAAGGAATACTTGAAAATTCCTCACACGTTGCCGCATTTGTTTTGCCATTGGCATCAAATGTTGCGTTAACTTTAGCGGTGCTCCTTTTCCGCCTCTCTCCGCCAACGGCAAATCTCGGTGAGAAAATCAAATTACCAAAAAAAATGTACCAGAAAATGATAAAAAAAAGAAAAAAAAAGCGCACGTGTCATGGGATGCACTTGAAACTTTTGGCGCATTTGTCTGTAGCCAGGGTGCTGTCTGCCTGTCTCCTGTCTCCCCATACTCTGGCTGATGTCTTCTCGTGACATTGTCATTGTTTCCAAGTGGGAGACAGCAACCCGGATAGACATTGACATCGTATCAAATAAAAGTTTGCTTTCTGTTCGCCCCCCCCAAAACACGTGCTCTGGGCCAGACCCTTGGGGATAATTCCTTCAGCAGTGCGACAATTTTTGGGTGGATTGTGCAGCCACTTGGGCTGGCTGAAGGTGGATATCGGCTCGGAGAAGTCGAGTCGATGACACACAAGGCCCACGAGAAACGACATGGCATAATGAATGACAAAGGGAGTCAAAGGGGCAGAAAAAACCGAACGAAGGGGAAGACACACTTGTTTGGTTGGTGGAAGGTGTTAAAAAAGGGTTTAGTGGGAGTATAGATTCATGAAGCGGTAAAGGAAGCGGACTTATTAGCTAACGAATCATAATCGCTGCCCAGCCCAATTGGCTTTATTTATATTTCTGACCTATGATAGGCCAGTAAGCTACTTAAAAGTTTTCGCTAATCATTCAGTAACTAATGCAGAAAATCTGTACCTAAATTAGACAGTAAATATGCCCACTAATTAGGAGTGTGAAATTCTTTTACATTCATAAGTAACTATTTATGTATTTAACTCAAATAATTTATAACAATATAATTAAACTAGGCATACTACTATGTACACACTTCCATATGCATGCAAATATGTACATTCTTATTTATTTTCTACATAAATCCACATATGTATGTACATACATATGTACATTTTATCTACTCTTTAAAATACTTTTCACTCAATTTCTTGTGTTGAACAAACATTATTTTAATTATAATTTTCTGATGTGTTCTTTTGATAAACTTTCATAAATGTTTGAGGCCGGGAACAGTGCATATTTGTGGACACGACAGCTTTAGGTATGTGTGTGTGTGTTGGAGAGTGTGTGCTAGGAACTGGCATGTGTGTGTGTGTAGCAGGAGGTGCTAATTAAATAACCAAAATGCTGCGTGTCAAAGCGTTGCCCGCACCGCCAAAGCCTCAGAAATGCATATGATTAACCTACATATGGAGTGAATAGCAGCAGTCCAGGCAGCCACCAAGCAACCCCCCTCTAACAGCTGCAGGCGAAAAACTCACAGAGCAAAGGCGTAGCGCAAGCCACCCCCAGTTCCACTGCTGAAGTGGTTGAATGTGTGCTCGCATAATTTCATTAAAATAACTGTCAAAAATTTCACGTATGCCCACACGAACACACACATAGGCACACACATAGACACACACCCAGCTGCAAACGCTTCAAATTCAAACGCGAATTTTGCACAGCGCTTTTCCCCTACTCCACACAAGCCATCCCACGATATAACCCGACCCAGCTGTCAATAGGAATTCTGCAGGTGTCAAAAATATTTCAGTCATGGAAGTGCCTGTGTAACCAGGCTTCCCGCTCTCCCTCTCCCACTCTCGAACGCCCACATGCTCTCTCTCTCTCTCTCAGTTACTCTCTTCGTACTTTTTACTCTCTATCCTTCGCTCATTCTCTTTCCCTCTTCTCCCTCCCACTTTTTCGCATCACTACTTGACAAATTGGCATAAATTGCTTCAGGGCTTGTGGCCAACATTCCCGACCGCCTCCTCCTGCCTCCTGCTCCTCCTGTGTGTGCGTGAAATTAATTTTCATTATTGGATTTTGCGACTTAGACATCATTATCGTGTTCTTATCGACATCGATACACGCACCCACGCAGACTCCAGCGAATGCCTGATGAAATTTTTGCGCTCATCCTTGATGTGGCGCCTAATCGTTCAGAAAACACTGAACATTTTCCAACGCACAGAGAGAATATTCCCTTTTAAAACCCACTCGCAAAACGACAATAATTTGACAATCGATACGCTGTGCCACGGTAAAGCTGTCGGTAGTTGTCAGTTCTCCAAATTGGGGCGATGATGGGACACCAATTTCATATATCATAAGGATAACTAAAATAGTGACGAGTGCCGTGCCATTGTTTCTGCCCTGCTCCACGCCACAACTCGACTCAAAGAGTTGCAGCAGAGACGAAGCAAAAGTGGAAGGCCACAGAACCCATTGTGCTCGTAAAGATAATGAAGAGGAAGCCACTGCCAGAGCCACTCAGCCACTGTTCTCTGTTCTCCGTTTTGTGCCTTTGCCAAACAATTTTCGGGCGGGGAAGCCACAGAACTAACCAAGCAAATAATTTGAGAAAATTGACTTTCGCCCCAAACTGAATATGAATATGAATATGGAAAATGGACTTCACGAAGCTCTTCCTCTCTGCGTGACAAATTAGAAATAATTTAATTTGATTGTCGGGTTTCCAGCTTAACTTCCAGCTTAATTGCAGAGTTCCTCCAAATCCAAGTCCAAATCGAGGACCAAATCGAAGTCCAAGTCAAGCAAAACGAAACGCAAATCGAATCACGTCCACTTCAATGCAAAATGTCAACTTGTAGGTCATTCAAATCTCTCTCTTTCGAGTGTCTTGAGGTCTTGCCTGCTTTTCGCAGAAACTTTTTCAAAATCAACGCCGCGCACCTTTACACGAAGCCCCTCAAAAGGTAGCTGAAAACGTGGGCTGACTTACCAATAAGTGGGGCGTGGCTGTTTGGAGTTCAAAATTGGAAAATCGAAAGCGACAAACGCTCACAGAACGTGGCTGGAACCCCACACACAAGTCACAAACATTCCCGTTTAATGAGACCAATAAAAGGTTTTTTTGGGAGGCCTTTGACATCGTTCGTTCGCTCGACACCGAAATCAAAAGTTTTTGCAAATTGCATTTCGTAATGGCAGCGAAGCTTAAATCTTTTATGAGTGGAGGCCCTCCTCCTGTTCGCCTTCTCCTTCTGTTCCTAAGTATGTTAAGGACTTTTGGGCTGACGTTGAACTTTAATAAAAATGAAGCCGAAATGAAAGCGAAATTGAAAACTTGCGCACGTGTCTGTGAACCCTTTTTTGGCACTAATTGTGCACGGGGGAGAATTGAAGGCATTCGAAAAGGGTCTGCACGGCAGTTGTAGTGCAATGGGGAAGAAATTTATCAGAGGGTTAAGATCTAGGAGATGGAGCAGAGTCTCAGATGCTGCTGTTGGGAATGCGCTAATAGGAAAGCAGTGGATGTATTTTAACCAACAAATGCAAAAAGTTCTTCTTAATTACCAATCTTTAGTCCCTGACAACAAAGGCTTTTTAATTCACTAAAAAATACTGCAGGCTAAAATATCTACAAGTACGATTATTAATTAATAAAATTTCAGCAAACTGGCAACATATAAAACAATCGATTCATTCATTCTCAGTTTGAATAGTCTCAACGACTTCCACACTTTAATTAATCAAAATTTAACTTCTGGAACCATAAACAGAAAGGCTAACAGCTCTCGCTGCTGCAAATCTCAGCTCTCTCAAATTTATGATCATCAGTTTGGCGGCCATAAAATGCAAATGAAAATTAAAATTAATTGCGTAGCAAATGTTCTGCCCCAGCAAATTAATGAATCAGCAGCAGGCCAGCAGGAAAGTGACTCTGTCTGGGGTGGGAGACAGCATTCAACAGTGGAAAGTAATCCACTTAAACTCGAATTTGTCAAAAGCATAAAGTTACAATGGGCCAGCAGCAGCGACAAGGCAGAAACGAGAACTGGCAAGGAGAAAGGAGAGAAGTCTAAGGGAATGAGTGGCAAGAAAGGAGTAAAGAAGCGAGCAGAAAAAGTATATTGACAAACGACAAACAAGCAAATACAACTGCGGGTAAAGCAAAGGGGTAGGGCCACGGCAAGTACAAATGATCGCTCATAAAAAGTGACACTTTTTGGCGCTACACAGGCAGAGAGAAGGATACCGCAACAGGAACGAGAAGGAAGAGCGAGAAGCGGAAGGAGCAGGAGAAGCCAACTTTCATCGCATCCGTCATTGCAGTTGTGTGTCCCTTCCGCATTCACTTAGATTGGAAATTTGTTACAATCAAACGAGGGGGGACAGACAAAGGGAACCCGGATAGCCATAGCCATATGTAGATGTGAATGTGCCATATCAAATCACTCAATGTGCTGGCAGCAGAGACAACGCCCCCGTGCCAGACCCAGTCTCAGTTCCAGCAGCCAATTCCAGTTTATTGCCAAATGGTTATTGCCATATTGTTTATAGATTTCGCTACTCCTTTTTTTTTGGCGACCAGGTGACAGTGATTGATCAATATGAGACACAGTTACGAGTACTAGTAAAACCCACCTTGAAATCTTCGTGGCTGCTGCGACTATTGTCAACTCTTGCAGCTGGTGGGCAACATTTTTGTTTTTTGCGATTAATCATTCCAGGGAAACTTTTTCCCCATCCCGCACCAAAAAAATTAAAAACTCGAGCTTCATGGATTTTTCATTTAGCTTCGGAAACCCAGTTGCCAGGCAAAGAAATTAAAATAAATTTAGGCAGCTGTGGCCCACAGTCCGACTTTACGCAGTGCAAAAACTTTTATTTTATGCCTTTGATTTGCGTATAGTGAGCCCCAAAATGTGGGCAAACTCTGGAAAATATGTACATACATATGTGTGTGGTGGGAGGTGTAACAGGCAGACGGAGAGAAGGGTAGCGGAAATGGGACATGGAGAGGAGTGAGGAAAAGTTTTCATGGGTAGAAGGACCTGAGTTTCCTCTGCGGTTTAGAGTTTGTTTCTTCCTGTTTTTGTGTCTCTTGAGCTAAAGATTTTTATATTGAAAACATGAAACACATGTCACCACACCCATGCGCTCATAATTTAAATGTCAATTGTGTTTTAATAATAAAACGGAGACATGGAGTCAAGGAGACAAAACAAGGAAGTCACGCATGGAATTATGCGGGAAGGATGTAGCAGCTGTTGCCCCCTTAGATACTTGAAGAAACAGATAGGTAAGAAAATTAAACTAAAAATAAAGAGACACGTATGTTTGTATATTTAACATTTAATAAATTTTAGTAACTTGTTTATTTTGAAGACGAAAAATTGTATGAAGCCTTTTCTTAGAGACACTTCTTTCGAGGTACTTCTTCTGAGTTCAAAAAGGGGATGTTAACATGCTTTAAAACGTAACAATAAAATCAACTTTATTGTTTGAAAATGGTTTTATCGTTTTTAAAAATATTCTTCAGCAAGATGAAACTTCGGAAAAAAGCTATGACAGCTATGACTTTTCAATCATCAATGTTGGTTTGTTTATAGTAAACTTAAGTAGCAGCCTTCGCATTAATTTCTGCTTTCCTTTACCCAAATCTTAAACCTCAAAAAATACTCAAAAAATTCCTCTAAGCCATCGCTTCATGGCAACATTTTTGCACCCATTATTAGAGTACACAAAATGTTTTTCAGACAATGTTTAGCTTGCCATAAAGTAAAGGCTTCTAACCTTAGTCACAGCCATTACACATTGGGTTATTTATGCTCCATTTAGAATGGGTGAAATGGGAAGACCCTCGCAGCAATTACCAGCAAGAACCTTGAAGCTTTGAAGCCCCTTCAAATATTTTTTCAATCTAACATACATTTTTTTTAATTTTCCACACATTTCTTTGCCGTCGTTTCCCGGTCTCCGGTCTCCGCTCTCTGTCTCTCCCTCTCTTTGTTGAATGAAAAGACAGCCCAAACAATTTGGTGTAATTTAATTAAATGGACACAGCAGCAGGCCAAAAAGCAGCGGGACAGGCAGGACCAGGACCACGGCATCAGTCTAGACCAACTCGCCGGTGGTAGAGTAGAGCAGAGGTCCTGCCACTCGGCTGTCTGTGTGTCACTCTGTGGGCCTTCGCCATGTCCTGGTGCTGTGCCTGCCAATTCACATTGCATTGTTCACTGACCAGGAGGGCTGGGAATGGGGCTGCTAGCAATGACAAAAGTTAATTCCTAGCAACCTTTCAACAAAAGCAACAGCAACATCAAGGGGATGCCAGAAGCAGCTGAAACATCAACTATTAGTAGGCAGTGGAGCCCGGAATGAAAATAATAAAAAGCTATGACGATGCTGATGACGATGACGATGCCACAGCAAGAGAGAGGGGTAGAGAGAGAGAGAGAGAGAGAGAGAGAGAAAGAGAGTGAGAGGGAGACAGAGAGAGTGAGGGCAAATAAGTGATAGAGAAAGCCATAGAGGACACCTGCTGATTAAGATCACAAATTGAAAATCATGACCAGGCGCTGGCCAGGATATGTACAGGTACAGTCCTGCCGATGACCTTCCCAGTCCTGGAGTTCCATTTGCAGTCTGTTGTCTGTCTTCTCTGGAAAAGGAAAAGCAGTGAAATGAACTAGATATTTGTGTTATTTTCATTAGTTGGCTGGCAGGCAATTTTCATCGACTTTTCAGAATGTTTTGGTTTTGGTTTGGGTTTTGGTATTTTCAAATATAGCTAATCAGAGTTGTGGGCACGAAAGAGCTTAATGGAGACAAATTACGAGTGTGTATTGAATTCTTATAATTTTAACATTAACTGACATTGGTTTGGGGAGCTGACAGATGTCGTAAAAGTTGCATAAGGAAAATCGACTGGAAGAAGCTAAGATTGTGGTTTTTCGAGACTATATCTTTACAGGTGAAACTCTTATAATAACCCTCGTAAAACTATTCAGTTTTTAAATTTTTCTTGGGGAATAATCTTTGCTGATTACCTAAAAAATGAATATTGCAATATATTTGAACGTTTTGGCGCTAAATTCTGCAACTTTAATAATTTTCGTAGAATTTTAATGGAATGTGGGACTTGCTGGGAGGCAGCTTCGTCTCCTTTTTATTTAATTCTAATCTATTTTAAACCAGCTCTTAGCTTAAATTTCAAGACCCTTTTCAGCTTTAATCAGCTTAAAGATAAACAGCCCAGATCTGACTCCTCTCATTGTCCTTGTCATTAACAGCTGCCAAGTACAACGGGTGCCAGAAGTCAGACGGAAACCCGAAATGGGCAACAGCTGTCAGCCAGAGAAACAGGAAAATAAAGGAAAGGGAAAAAGAGCCAAAGCTATCAGTCGAAGCGTTAATGAAATTGAAATCAATTGAGTGCAGCAGCAGTAGTTTGGAGTTGGCAGAGTGACCGCAGCAGTCAGTTAGCTGTCTGTCACACATACTAATAACCATAAAATTCAGCCCACGAAACGTTGTAAATCTGAAAGCCACAAAGTGAGTTAGCCACGAGAACAAATTTAGTTTTTAACTAAGAAATATTTTTGTGTTAAGTGTTCAACGAAAAGTTTTAGTCAGATCGGATGGGGGAAAGGGTTCTCTGGTTCCTGACTTTTCCCCACATGTCCTCAACTTTGTGTGTTTCTTGGCAAAACTTTTCGTAGCTTGACAACTTTTCTAATTGTGTGATTGAATTGATGATTTAATAACTACAATTTAATTCCAGTCAATGGCTGTGAAGTTTCCTCTCGGAAGTTTTGGCTCCACTTTTGGCTTTCATTTGCTGGGATTCGTGTTCAGTTTTTGTGTTTTTTTTGTGGTCTTATTTGGCTGTCAGAGATCAACGCAAACCAAAAAGTAAAAATCAATCTACGAGTCTCGGGCTTACTTATTTTTTTTTGCAGCCCATTAAGTTTGGTGCCCCGAACCGGTAACAAAAATAAAGGGCGACAACATCGATGTGGACAATGCCACACAATGCGATTGTGGTCATGTTGGGCTGGGGGAATCGCTTGCTCTCATTGGGGCCGCATCTGCGTCCATCCGGCTTGCAGCTGGCAACTAAAACACAAAAGCCCCCAGTCGAGCACCAGCTCGGGTCCTGCACTTAACAGGCAAAAACAGAGCCGAAAATCCCAAAGAAAAACAGTAACAAGTAAGAGAGAGAGAGAAGGGATTGGCCGAGGACTGGTATAGAGGCAGGGATTACCCTGGGCTACCCGGCATAGAACCTGCCCAAAACCTCTAAAATATAAGAGTTAAAAAAGGTAGTTCTGAAAAAGGAATAAATGAAGCAATCATTTCCAGAGTTTTAGGACAAATTGTATAGCATGAGCCACTGGGATGTCTCCTATTATTATTTCCATGATTTGTTCCTTGATCCTTAGATCAAGTACGTACAGTTAATTGTTTCTAGATATTTTCTTTGATTGCTTAGAATGACCTTCTCTCAGTTCATCACACTCCCTTGTACCCTACAAAACACACTGAAGGTACATAGCTAGTACAGGCAAAACTTCTCTTTTTGCCCTGGCTGCACTTGTTTTTGTTGCTTGTGGTTCGACTTGTCCCAGCTGTTTTTTGGTCTCGTTGGTCTGCCTGGTTGGTTGGTTGGTTGGTTGGTTGGTTGCCTGTGCAAAAATCTGAAAAGAAATCAGATTGTGGCCGAAAGGAAACTTCACAACGAAGTTTAGGCAGCTAATTAATTAAGTTGCTTTTGGCCCCGTCTACGGCACTGATGCTTGACACGGAATAAAACGGAGAGCAGACCAGGGACCCTATTCAAGCCAAGTTCAATGGGCGGCCAAGTTTTAAAGTGAAATGTCAATGAGGAGGAGCAGCAGCAGGCAGTTATATCGCCCTTAATGCTATATTCCCGAAACTTATTAACACGGCATAGCCAATGTTAACAAATTGCATTAATCGTGGAACAATCGAGACGTACAACCACACCACTGTCTCTCTCGCTCTCTCTCTTCCACTGGCTTGGTGCAATTTTTTATTTATTTTCTGTCGCGATTGCTTGCCTCTCGACTGTGTAAATATGTGCACAGGGTGCCAGGCAGTACATGGCCATGCACAGGACACCCAGCAATGTGTGTGTAACCCTACAGGACACCCAGAAATGTCTGTGTCACCCCATGTGCGCAGGCTTCAGGTGTTAATGATATAATTTTATTTCGCGTACAAGTAAATTTCATTACACTTGATAATGGCTCCCAATGTAAAAAATCGGGTTCCCTGTTGGTCCTGATGGCTCCGCGAGAGTGTCACTTAATGATAGCCGCCCATGTCGAGAGCTTCGGGATTATAGCGATTTATTCTTTGTTGCATTGCCCTGACAAAGCTGACAACGAACTGCGTTTAAATCTGCTGGAACATTTTTTTTACCCCCGAATCACCAATCACAAAATCAAAATAAAAGTAAGCGGAAAATGCGCTGAAAATTCTCTCAAATTCGCTGTAAATGCTATGAAAATTCTCTGAAATGCTCTTTAAAGTTCCTCGCATTGTTATGGTCATTTATTAATTGAGTTTCAATTGTTTGTTACGCTTCATTAGCTGCAAATAAATTCTTTAAAGCATAAATTATTATGGGCTCTTCGTGGCATATGCCGCAAATTATGTTTCAATTTCATAAAGAGCGAAAGATTAAGTGAAAAAAGAAAATAATACAAAATGGAGAGACTTTTAATGTAAGTTCAGGCTATTTTTCAGACAAGTTTCGGACCAATATTTAGATGGTTACAAAAACATTTTTTATATTTTTCATATAATTTTTTGGTCAATTTTTCAGAAAAGTTTTCACATCATTTTCAAACAGTTTTCAGGCAGTTTCTCAGTTAACTTTCAGAACATTTTTCAAATAATTTTTATTTTATTTTATTTAATTTTTTTTTCAATAATTTGTAATAGTTTTTTAACGCACTTATCTGCAGGAAAAATTCTGCTTATAATTGTTTCTGATATATGTACATATGTATCCGCCACTAATTGCTGCTATCGCTGATATTTTAATTGAAGGAATAAATGAATGAAGCGAAGATTTATTTGATTACGTTTGTGAGGGCCCAGATACGAGAGTATTTATCTTTGCCCTGATTCGCATTCATTCTTATTCGCTTATTGAAATATTATAGACAAACGAAAGGGACAAAGGGTATGCAAAATATGTTGTTACGGGCCAGGACCGGGGAGGAGTGCCAACAGCCAACTCTGAATTCGGGTCTGATAAATATTAATGCTGTGCAAAGTGCGCACTGAGCCATTGAGGGCAAAGGACTTTGCTGCTAGACCTCCTGCTCCTGGTCCTCCTCTCCAGCATCGACTGTCAGTATCCAGGCGGCATTAATATTCATTTGCATGGCTACAATAACACAGGACGCGGTCGGTCACAGGAGGCGGCTGCCATAAAGACAACAACAGCAGCAGAAGAGGAGGCAGCAGCAGCAGAGGGGCAGCAGCAGGACACGGTAGCTCCCCAGCTCCTTCTCTGTGTGAGTGTCAAAGGAATTGTTGAGGCAGGACCGGGGCCGTGGCCGAGTGGGTGCTCGGCTTGCTCAGCGGCTGGCTGCTCTTTGACATTCATTTAATTGACTTCGCTTTCGGTTTTGCATTTCAAATGAAGCGAGAATTCAATTTTTGTTTTTGGAAATTAATTAAATTTTAAGTCGCACTCGGCACCCCCTGCAACCGCAGTACAACAAAATTTAAATATAAATTTAATAAGCTTTTTGCCAAGAATTGTCTCTCTTTATGCAACATTCATATGCACCATGGCCCATGCCGTTTCCCCTGCTCTTGTCTCTGTCTCTTCTGCCGGCATTTTCATCATTTTATTTTATTATTATTATCGCTTTGGCAGGGCTCCCAAAAAAAGTTCGAGAGATAGAATTTAAGTTGGGGAAGCTAAAAATGAAAGCGTAAATTTTGAATGCACTTGGAGATTTTTTGTGGGAATTTATTTCTGATTTTTGATCAATTTAGTGACAATTTGAGAAAAGGGGAAGAAACATATAAGATGATATTTCTCTTTGGATTTTAATGATATTTTGCATATACATATGTACATATCTAAATATCTATTTCCATTATTTTAAACAACATTTTGTAGTGAGCACTTCGAATATTGGGCATAAAAACTTGAACAATCCCTAAATCGCACCTATAACCGATCGACTATGCCCCGATCCTTTCACTGCTGCTTCCACACTTCTTTTGTTGGCAAGGCCATGGCAAAGGAGAAAGGCAAAAGGCAGCAAGCCAAGAATGAGGCCGTTTCACACTCTTGTCAATGCGAGTGGTGTGTGAAAAAATGAAATTATAAACAGAACGACAGGCGGCAGCAGCAGTAACAGCAACAGCAACTCCTTTTGCCAAGACATGGTCGCAGGGCGCCGTGCAGGGCAGGGTGTATCCTTCCATGACAGACAGGAATACATCTTAGGCGCATTTTAATTTCATGCTTAGCTTGGCTCGTTGTCCATTTTGGCTCTTTGGGGCTGCTGGCTGCTGTTTCGAGCTACTACTGAAGCTACTGCTCCTTCCTCTTTCTTTCCTGCTGCTCACCGTCTCCTCCTTCTACTGCTCATCCTCCTCTAGCCTCTATCCCTGCCATCTACTGCTGCGGCTCCTGTGTCTCTTTTTGATTGTTGCTGCGTAATGACATTTAATGTCCATAGACCATAATTGACTGGGGGGTAGGGGAAAGTTGGGTAAAAGATTGCCAGCGGATCCTCATGCGCGACTGCACAGCAGTTAAATTTTGGCCCAAATGCCTCGGCCTTTTGTGTGTCCGCCCATCTATAAGGAAGTCTGAATGTGTCGGTGTCTCTCCCTGCTTGTGTGTATTTTGTAGGCCGACATTTGGCAGCCGCTTTTGGCCATTTGTTCTGTCAATGCTGGAGGGGTGGGACTGGCCCATAATTTGTGGTACAAAGTGCAGCTGAAAGCTTTTGCGAATGGAATTTAATTGTGCGACAACGTGAGCAAGGTGAAATGTGAGTAGAGAGATTTTTCCCTTGGGTCATTATATCACAAGCATAATGGGAAATCATTTCGGTTGGAATATCGTTAATGGGCTTTGCCATTGGCATACAAAATGAGGGATAAGAAAGCTGCCAGCTGTTTCTGAGTATATTTTCGATCATAAAATATATATTTTTGGTTATCCTTCTCCGCTGCGTAATTCTACTCGTATCAATCTGTATTTGCAAGTTTTAACGGAGAGAACAAAAGCTGTCCAACATTTTGATATGCAGCTGTCCAAAGTGCTTTTATGCACTTGACTGAAGGACTGACGGAGAGACTGAGGGACAGATTGACTGGGAGACTGGCTGACGGACTGAGAGTAACGGACTGCCTGAGAGACTCTCTGACGGACTGACGGACAGACTTACTGAAAGACTGCCGGAGAGGCCACCGGAGAGCCTGCCTGGCTGAGTGACGTCTGGCTGGGGCCAAAAAGTTCATTAAATTAATTAATGAAAACTTCCTAGAACATTTTGCTTTTTTAGTGTGAGTATCGTGAGTTTCATGTGGCCGAAATGCATAAGGCAGAGCCGTTAAGCCAGTCAAAAGCAGTCTGTAAGCCAAGTCTTAAGACTTAACCTCTTTTCTGCGCTGCTCTACACTTCCCTTTCCTCCATTCAGCCAAGCGAGGCATCACTTAAGACTGCTCCTCGTGCCTGCTCCCTTGCTCCTCCTTGTCTCCATGGCTGCTCTTCATTCAAAAATCAAATCCGGACTGCCACTAACATGCGTATCCCTCGCGCTGCAGTCGAACAATGAGCCACCGCAGGGCAGCTACAGCAGAACCACCACCAAAAGCAACAACATCAGCAGCAGCAGCTAGTCAACAATTCAACACAGCCGCTGCTTCAGCCGCTGCTAAGCAACTTCAAAACACAGTCAGAGCCACTATCACTGCCACAGCTACTCGACTCATTTCCACTCCCTGGCCCTAGTGCTACTCCTGGCTCATTCCGAACTCATTCCCGACTCTTTCCTGCCCTCGCAGTCTTGCCAGCCTCTCTCCCCCCGCCAAGTCCCACTGAAGTGAAACCCCAAACAGTGCCGCGTGATGCATTTGATCTATGCCAGCAAAATGGCAGTCAGTGCGTGATGAAGCTGCAGGCAAAACAGGGTACCAAAGGAACTTCCCGATCTGGCTCCGAATTGACACGTTTTTGGTGCTTCTTTCATTGGATTATTTCTGGTATTATATGCACCACTGCCTTTGGCTCAAAGGAGCGAACTGGATCAGCTCTCAGTCTCTCATATCTGCCCTGCCTCTGCCAAGAAAATTAATTACGAGGCACGCGCTCAGCCAGACAATGGATTCGTCGCTCCCGTTGCTTGACTGCACCTCACCACGCCCTCCTCTCACTCTTCACCGCGTTCTTCTTACACTCCCCAAGTTCTTCTCACTCTTCCCACTTGTCTCCTCTTCTCAACGCGCTTCCGACTCCGCTCTCTTCTCACTCATATTCGCGTTCATCCCACTCTACTCCGAGCCATTGTTGTTGTTTCTTGTGGCTGTTGTTCTTCAGTGCATATATTAATTTTCGCACCTTTGGCTGCTGCTGCTACTGCTGCTGCGTCGCTCTGGCGTTTCCACAATGCACAATTGTTGATGACAGAATGACAAGAGCAACGCAAGATAGACATAGGAGAAGGAACAGAGGTAATAGGAGGAACAGGGGGAGCAGGAGTAAGCAGAGCAAAATAAAACCTAGCAAATGTCAGCAGGGGGCTAACAGTTTCAAAATGGAATGAAAACCCGAAGGATCTGGTAATCAAATCAGGCTGCATTTAAATGCATGTTGAGCTCATTTAATTCTTACTCGAGGCAGCATCAGACTCAACCTCAGAGCTATCACCTATCAGGGCCTCCTCCTGTTGGGTCTCACCTCCTCCTCCTGCAGTGTCTGTCCTCTTCCAGAGTGGCAGCTTCATTCTGGCATTGTTCCAGGCGAACTTGAAGCGGATCGGACGGGGGGCAGTACTCGAGAATTTGTGTGAATTTTGTGGCTAGGGATGGAATGGGTGCATGCATGCAAGAAAATATTCAATTGAGTTCAGAACATCTCAGAGCAGAGGCTTCCGAAGGCTCCCAAGGCACCCAAAGTTCTTCCCAAATCTTCAAATTTTCGTAGTTTTCTCTCCTTTCTTTGCTCGTGACTCACGCTACCATCGTCAGCGTTTGTTGAATTTTCTGTTGATTTTCTGTACGTGCTGCAACCACCAATGAAAACTCAACAGTTTCAGTAGGTCCTCCTCCTCCAAGGTCCTTGGGTTCCTAAGTCCAAACCGGACTCGGCATAATCTCGCACGTAATTTGTATGTATGCGACACAAATGTCCGTTGCACCTGTCGCCCCAAGCTTTGTGTCTGCCTCTCCTTCTCTCTTGCAGTCTCCTCCTGTCTGTCCGTTTGCTTGGGGCTGCAAAACTATTGTCTGGCCAAGTTGTTGACAGGCACGTTGACGTCATTGTTTCGTAATTTGTATCCTTAGCTGGCGCATTATAGCTTGCTTTATGCACTAAGGCAAGCAGCCCTCACACCCCTCGCCAGCCATCCACCTCTTTGTGCAGAGAGGTGGATTGCATTTTTTTTTTTGAGAGCAGCTTTAAGTTTTGCGTTTGATTAATGTGCCACAAAAGCATTCATCTCTCTCTCTATCTTTTTTATAATTCCCTTAAACGTCCAACCCACTGCCGATTGTCTGTCTGTCACAGTCATATTTAATAGATTTTCGTAGAAGTCGTCAGGCATTTACATGCTCAAAGTTACTCAAAAGCTAACCGGCTTATGGAAGCCAGGTGCCAGGAAGTGGATGTGGGGTGCGAAGGGTGGCTAGAGGCAGAACATAAAGGAAATAAATTTACATACATATTTATACGTAGGTAACGTAATTTGTAGCTCCAACAAGTAGTAACCCCCTTCAGTGGCAGCCAGTACCAGCACTCGCTCTCAAATTTTGTTGCTAAGTTTTGGTGCCATGAAAGTGCCCGGAACTGTCCACCTATCGCCCACCTATGGTTCTACAAATGTGCCAGGAAATTGTTCCCATATCCTCACATCGATAGCTGAAAAAATTGTAGCCGATTTTTACCTGGCCACAACAGTGGGACAGAAACAGCGGCTCCTGCCAAACGGGAGTTCCCTCTTGGACTCTTGGACTTACTTTGAAAACCATGCGAAAAAATACAGAAAAAGAGACAGAGAAGCAGACATACATATGTAGAGATAAAGAGAGAGCGACACAGAGTGGACTCTTGCAGAGCAGGAAAGTATTTACTGTGAAAAAAGTTATTTTTTACAGCAACGAAAAAATTGGAAAAATTGTAGGTTTGTTTGTGTGTGCGGCCTAAGCACAGAGATGACATCAAAGTTTTTTGGGCTTAATTTAATGGCAAGTTCGTAGTGAAAGCCCTCTCTCCCTGCACTCCTCACACACACATGTTTAGCTGCTGTCGAAAGTTAACTTGGGCATTGGACTCCCCTTTTTGGCAACTTTGTTTCACAATCGTGTACAAAATTCACTCGACTGGATTAAAAGATTACCCGGTAGAGATTATGAAAGGACTTTAAGCCTGCACAACCCTGCCCTGGCATTGAAAGTTTTTCCCTTTGAGAGTTTTGGCAGCAATATCCCCAATGTATTGACGGAGTCGGGGTTCCTGTCTGTCAATTGCAGGCAGCGCCGTTCAACCCCAATTCAATTTCAATTTCAACTTTAACCCGCTCTGCTGCCAACCCCCCTTTGTCAGACCATTTCTGACCCTAATTTAACACGTTGACTATTTTTAATTTTTATTTAAAAACTTTTACCTGAACCCTCAATTCAAATCAAATTTTTTCAGCTTTTTCTCACCTAACAAACGGCAAAAAAAAGTCCTCGCTGCTCATTAGAAATTCCAAATGGTTTGTCCTTCCCTTTTTGGCCACAAGGAACACACACAGCAACAACAACAAAACTTTGTGCATTAATTTCATTGCAGGGACCAGGAGACACCTGGAATGACAGAGCCCCCTGCGAGTGTCCCTAAAAAAGTTTTCGATTAAGTTTTACGCCTTCAATTTTGGTTGCTGGACTTGCAAACAATTTTCTGTGTAAGCTGTCGGAGATTTGCAGCTTGTAAAATTGTGTGTCCAGTGTCCAGTGATTTGGTCTTGTTTTTTGTTTTTTTTTTGGGCTTGAAGTTGAAGTGCACAGATTGTTTATTTAGGGTACTGGGTGTAAAAAAAAATGGTAAGGGTTCAGATTTTCTATTGGGTAGGTCTCAAAATGAGATTTCCAGGGTGTTATTTTATGTAAAAAGAGTGCCAAGGGACTGCAAAGGGTTAAAGGGTCACTGCAGGAAACATCATGAATTTCAACTTAAGCTATTATAAGGCTATGAAAATGGAGTGGAAATTAAGAAGTTGCTGCGAAAAGTAAGACAAGAATTAAATGATTAAACTTCAGTTAAAAACGGAAGCTCTATATCAGAACTCTCAGAGATGGAAGCTCACTGGGAACTCATCTGATGAGTGGTTTAAGGTTCCTCTATGATTAATTCACGAGCACAAATAGCAAGTTAAAACCATATAAAATATAATTTCCAAGAGTTTGAAGAGGATAATTATTTCCTGTGAGAAGGATAGCGGCTGCTACTCTCTATTGATTTCCCTGATCTCATATGATTGACCTGTGGGCTGACTCCAATTCTGCTGAAAGCCCCCTGCCACAAGATCTGCCCTTACCAGAGCTCTCATGGCTGTAAGGGGGCCATTTACATGGCTGCTCCTTTTTAGCCTACGACTGACCCATCGCTGGCCCATGGCTGGCCCTCTCCTTGCCCTTTGGCTACGCTCTCCCTGGTCTATAGGTTGGCCAAAGTAAACGAATGAAAAAGGAAAAACGCACTGAAGAGCACCGGCTTAGGCCAGGGCCAGAACTACCTACGCTGACAGCTTTTCTGAGCAGCACCGACCGACGCACAAACCCGATGGATTAGCAAAAGGGAAAGTAAATTTCAAAGCCGGCATAAGTTCAGTTTTGTCACGCGCGTAGAGCCGCTCCCCCGAAAAACCAGAATAGAATTCAGCAACGAAAAGCGAATTGAATGGAAATCCTTTTCGCCCCCAAGGATGATGCTGGGAGCCAATAAAATGGAATCTGAACAGGAATGGGGTAAGGGCGTACGTATTATGTTTCTTTCAATAAAGGTATGTGGCAGGCACTACAAACCACTCGCATGTGTGTCTCAGCGCCTCTCCTTCTCCCCCCTTCTGCCTTGTCATGCAAATTTTAACACTTGAGTGGCTCTCTGATCCGTTTTGCAAAAAGTAAAACTCCTGAAGCAAACATGAAATATGCCCAGCAATTCTTTGCCGGCCACAGGAATGTTTGTTAATGTGGCAGCACCCTTTTCCCTTCTCCTCCCATTGTACTATCAATAGAAAAGAAGAAACTCCCTGGGCCCCAGGCAAATAAATAAGAAAACTCGCTCCATTTCGGAAAATAATCGCATAAAGCGTTTCGGTTTCCAGGCTGCCCAGCTCTCTGGATGTGTGGTTATGTGGACAAGGATTGGTAGGGGGATTGGGAGAGGTAGTGTGTGAGTGGGATTGAGACTGGGCTTTGTGGTTTCTGTGCTGCTCGAAGGGTGAGAGTTGAGGCGGCACTGCTATTGTTTGCTAAGCGATTTGCTTTTGGGTCGCTTTTGTCGGGCATTAACTGCGGTTGCCACTGCCCGGGCCAGGCCTTTGAAGTGGATGTATGGACTGACAACGGGCTGTCATAATTTGTTAAGATCAAGTTGCATTGGCGATGAAAATGAAAATCGATGGGTACCCTTGAATTATTGGAAAGCATTGGTGATCGAAATTATCAAAGTCTAATATAATATATAAGCTATGAAAGTATTTTAAAATACCTCACAGGGATCTAAGAGGAATATTGACTGATTTCTAATAGTTCAAAGTATGATATGGCACATTTCTATTCATGATACATTTGTTAAAGAAAAATCCAAAATTTGTATCAATCATAGCCATGCGTTGTCTAATAAAATAGGTTTGGTTATTAATACGATTATTTGTTTTTTTATTTCGAAGGCTCTGGACAGTCCTAATTGGATTTTTATCATTTTTCTAGGATATATGTACATACATATGTATGTATGTAAGTTTATGTATTCACCACATTTCTCTGTGCAGCGAATAATATTAATTTACGCTGTGAAAACCAGTGCAGAAAATTGGTTTTACCTTTGGAAAATCTGCTAAAAGTACATACATATTTACATACATTTATGTAAGCATGTATGTGTAACAAATCTTAACTACACATGCAAATATTTACACTTGGCACAAAACCTCATTTTCCTTTCACTCTAATTCATAATCGATAAGTCAGCCACATGAGCCCAGCCATTGTCAGGCATTATTTGTGTTAAGTTTACTAGGATCAGACTTTGCTCAGCTAAAAAAATAATCTTCTCAGCTTCTCAAGAGAGAATCTATGACCTTGCCTATCCATATCTTCCAAAACTAATTGAAAATATGCCTTAAAATCATTTAAAAAAAAGACCTCACACAAAGCTCCTATTAACTATTTTCGACCATATCCAAAATATGTTTAAAATAAATAGAAACCTTTATCAAAAGTTAGCTATTTCCAATCCTTACCCCTCTGCTGTCTACTCTTTTCCCAGTCTGCTCTGTCCTCTTTCCACTGCCACATCGAACCACGTAAACAACACGTAAAATTCCAATTAATTCCGCTTAGCTAAATAAATCGTTTCATCGCAAAACACAAACGGATCATAAAACTTAATAACCAAAACACACACCCACAGCCACAACACACACACACAGACACATCTCACACTATACTCACATGGAAAGTCTACGGATAATTGCCCATGTGTGCCCTTGTGTAAACAGTTTTTTGGGCTATTTGCTTATCGGCAGAGTTGCAATTTTGTGCGGCAAAACTTTTTGTGCTGATTAATAAGAAAAACACCACCCCTAAAAGGAGGGCTAGAGTAGGGGATAGGTTGGGGGTGGCTATGGGTAAAATTGAGACATTAGCCAGCTGGGCACGCGAGTCCGATTCACATCTTTTGTAGTGTGGGTTTGGGGCAGGGCACATACTCGTACTCGTAGCAAACGCATAAATCCAATTGAAAGTGCTTAGCTTTGATTTTTGCGCTCCCGAGCCCACCGCTGGACGCGCCATGGACTGGCTTAAGTCTTAGTCGTAGCCACACCCAAATCTCACACCAAGTCCGTCCCCTCATCCTCAACCCCATCCCCAGCTTAGCCCTGAATCGTCTCGTCTCGTCTCTCCTCCAGTCGAGGGTCGGTGCTCGGTGCGTACGTGTTAGTTTTTATGCACGGCTTTTTCAACACTTGGACACTTGAGTGTCGAGCTGTACGTGCCGCAATTCCCATCGACAGAGTTATCAGGACATGTCCATATATTGATAAATGCTCAAAAGTAAAATATGCACTGAGAGGAAAAACAGAGTAGATGGCAGCCAAAATTTGCACTTGATACGCGAAGCAGAGGAGGAAAGTGGAAATTAGAGTAGGTTTATTTTTGATAGAGTTAATGGGAGTTAAGGTATGGGATTCTATGGAGATTGGATGGGATTTGTTAAGATACGTATAAGGGGACTAGTAGAAGACTTTACTGCCAATTTTAAGCTAGATCAAGGATTGAATCCGTAAGAAAACCAATTGAAATAAAATACTGGAACTATATAGACTATAGGCTATAGACTATTGACGTTGGTTATAGATTATCATTATTGAATAGTGTACATTTATGTAGCTGAAATCATTGGCACTGATTTTACTGGAATCTATTGAATTATTAATTATATGTTAACTTAATTATTGAATTTAGATTATTTTATTCGGTTCTTCAAGGTAAAGTCGTTGGAATTAATTTGAGTGGAATTTATTGATTAATTTCTTTATTTATTTTGCCTTTATTTATTGTTCGAATTTTCTGGTTTTTGTAGAAAATAAGGGAAGTGGGCTTAAGTGTGACTGAAGGGAGTCTATTGGCTGCATAAGTTTAAAGAAAAATTGCTTTAGGCTCTGGCCAAAAGTTCCTTACTTTTTAAGACTTCAACTCACCTGATCGAAAAGCCACAAAACCAGCGCCACCTTTTGCACCAGTGTAAGAAGCCCACACTAAACCCGCTCACTGCCCCTCTTCCTTCCCTCTCCCTGCCGCTCTTCCTGCCACTCCTCTCGTATCCATTCAAATAGAACAAACATTTAGTTGTATGCCTCTCGGCGGTGGAAATTAAGTCACGTCGCGGCAATCGCGAGCAGCAGTTAAAAGTTTTTTTCAAGCTGCACACAGAGAAAGGGAAAGCTATAGCCAGACGAACAGAAAGAGAGAGACAGCGAACTAGAGCTTGACAGAAAGTTGCTTTTGACTTTGTTGCTGGGTTGTGGAAAATGGTTTTTGGCAATCTTGAAAACTCTCATTGCGAATAGCGAAACGAATATTGAACTGCCATTTCAATGCAAATGCGAAATGGGCAAAATTAATGATGTTCATTTCCTGCACTGCGCTCGCTCTTCCAGCTCCACCCTTTACAGTTCCCCTTGCTCCCGCACAGCTTACAGGAGAATTATGATTGTGAAACAATAGACTTTTTGCCAAAACCCTTTTCGACACACCCCCAACCACAGTCCCCGTCCCGGTTTGCCGAAACGCTTTGCTGCAAGCGGCGTGCAACAAGATTTTCGCATTAACTTGAAACAGTCAACCCGGCAGCGGCAGCAGCCCAGAGCCATCCCCTGCCATTCCATGCCATTCCATCCCATTCCATTCAGTTCCATTCTTTCCCTTTCCATCCTCTTCCCACCATTGAAAGGCCATTACCATTTTCGGTTAGCTGCAGTTTTGTGTTGCAGCTGACGGGCCATCGCCATTTGGTACTCATTCCCTTTGGATACCCACTGATAAAGAGAGTACTTTGATTTAGTCAAGAAAACGAAGAAAAGTCTTAACTATAATACATTCGTTCACCATACCTTTACGGGTGCTGCTATATGAACCTTTTAATGACCAAATCTAAGGGTTACCAGAATTACTTCCCATAGGTTAAACTTTTCCGCAAAGTGTATTTCCCACTTCGGCTCGACGTCTTACATTTCTGTCTCGTTGTGTTCCTTTTGTTCCCCTATACTTGGCAATTTTGTATGCACTTTTTACCCTCATACCCATAGGAATGGATTGGCCGACTCATACTCCCTCTCCTGGTACCATTCACCATTGTTTCCAACTCCTTTCCCATCTCCAACTCCTTCTCCATTTCCAGTTCTTTCCGCTACTGTTTACATTGTCACAGTTGCCGCTTTTCTTTACAGTGCAACTTGTATTCGAAGCTCTGGCCTGGGGTAAGGCCATGGGCGTGGGCTGAGCTTTATGCTTTTGCATTTTATTTGCATTCATACCCAAAACCCAACCATCTATCCACCTCCACCACCAGCACATCTTCCGACACCACCCACCACTGCAGCTTTTATCAGCATTTTGCATTACCAATTCTGCAGCACTAAAAGGCATTCCCTGCATTTGCTTAATTGCCTGGGAAAGGGCAAAAGGGAGGAAGAAGGTGACTGCCGGTAAGTCGGTCATATTGCAGAGCTGAGCTTTCGTAGGCCGAGGGGGGGAGGATTGTTTTTTAAAGATTAAGATGAAGAAATGTAACAGCTTCCACTTTTAAAAAACTGAGAAAAGTCCGAGAAGGGAATCATTAAAAATGTAAATAAAATATTATCAGAACGCAAATGATCTCTCAGCATGGAAGAGCCATCCATTCTAAGACGCAAATCTGAACTTTCTCCCTCTTTCTTTACGCCCACACTCTCAGCAGCGGAGTAGAAAAACAGACCCCTCGCGCGCTTATTTACTCACACCTTTGAGCCTCTGAGCGAGGCGCGTAGAACACACAAACACAGAACACTCTCTCTAACACAAGTACCGCAATGCAACAGACAGAACAACATGTATTTAGTTCTAAGCTGCCATCGACCGCTGCGTTGAGGATCATCCACTTTGTCAACCTGCTCTCTCAGCTTTCAGAGCCAAAGCGCTAGAAAGAGATGGCACGCTCTGCTTGTTGTTGTTTGCGGACAACCGATAGGCGGATGGCCATCGAAAGAGCAGTTATGAGTTATTCCACAATATAATAGACGCACTACAAGAAAAACTGTTTGTTAACCAAAGAGATAAGACATACAAGAAGTAGAGGAAACCAAATGCAACAGAGGTAAGTATAATACTCTGAGAACAATCCCAGATGAGACTCCGAAGTAACAGACTGACCTAAATACACTGAAAATAATGACATTATTAATACAGATTCGACATCTACTATTATTTAGACTATGATCAGCAGAAGGCACTCCTGCCAGTTATTCTGGCACCAGCTATTCATCAAAAAATTGATTAAAAACTAACATCTAAATATTGGAAAACAGCTTAAAATTTGTGTTTAAAGAATGCAAGCCCCCATAGCAAACTTTACCGCACCCCAACTCCCCCCATCCCCTCCCTGTGGAAGTTGTAATGTAATCTCCGTTTCATTCGCAAATTATGCAATTAAATAGTGCAACATTGTGGGGCGTATAAACTTTGCCCAAGCCTCGTCGTCACTCAGGCAGAGGCTGCCCCACAGCTGCCAGTCAGTCAGTGTCCGTTCCCCGCTGGGGAGTAGTGCCTTTTCCTGGGAGTAGAAGGTACCTTTTCCTGGCCGTTCCCTCCACTCACTCAACACTCACTTAGCAGCATGAATAAAATTAAACTTTCTGTAAAAGTTTCATTTTTTGGCAGCAAAAAAAATTGTCCAAATAAAAAAGGGCGAACATACGAAACTTGCTGCAAGTTGCTGGGGAGGGGAATACTTTCAAATACCGAATGAATTTTTGCACATATTTTCAAACTTGATTCATTTTTTTCCAGCTTTGTACCACATCACCCCTGCGATGTCCTTCGCTTACCTTCTCCTTTCTGCAATACCTTCCACGGGCTGAAAGTTTGCGTGGCAAGGCAAGTTTTTCCACTTTCTCAGTTCTCAGTTTCTGTTGTTGCTGCTGTTGATGTTTCACTTCTCAATTTTACTCTTAATTTTTGGGCAAAAAGAAGAAGCAAAAGCAGCAAAAGGCAGAAGCAAACCCCGGCAAAGGAAGAAGCAAAACCAGGCGAAAGCCAGAAGAAAACACTTTGATGGCAAAGTTTTTTATGGCGCTTCGTGAAAACAGAGCCAAAGAGAGAGCAGAAGAGAGTGGAAGAGGGCAGAATAGAGTCAAAGAGGGAGAGGTAAGCGAGTAGAAATGTGTGTCAAAATTAATTAATTTCATGATTTATGCACGTAAAGTTTTGCCATATTCAAAAAGAGGATATGAGAGAGTACTAGAAAGAGCACGAGAGAGTGGAGAGAGAGCGAGTCTACTGCAGTGCGGGTTAAGTGGTGTTAATGTTGGCCCATTGACCGCTGGCTCGCACAGCACTACCAAGAGGGAAAAGGGAAAAAACTAAGTCAAAATAGAGCAAATCTTGCTCCAGGACTAAAACTTAACAAGTCACGTCATCGGGACATAAAGTATGCCGCAAACACACAGACAGCAGCCGAACTTTTCCTTTGGTCAAAAGTTCAAGTCCCCAAAAACTGGACAAGCCAACTGTCGTGTACCGTAGGTCTGTACCTCCTGTACCCCCCCATCCCTGATCCCCTGTTGCTTCTGTTAGGTGTGAACATTTGTTTCAACGCCAGGCCCTGCTCTCTGCCCTCTCTCTCTCTCTCTCTCTCTCTCTCTCTCTCTCTCTCTCTGATTAGACCTCTTCTTCGTGGTGCTGCCTCTGCCCTGTCCGAAATCTTGATTGGCAAAGTTCAGCTTTTGGGTTTTCATTTCCATTTCCATTTAGCTCTCTCTCGCTTTTCCCTTAGAAATCCTTTCGGCTGCTTATCGTTTTTACATTCATTTGTTTTCAATTGTAATTAATCTTGGCCAAAAAGTTTTCTTTTGACATTTTGCGGCTCCCAGGATACTGCTTGACTTTGGGCCTTAGTTTTGTCCTCACAAACTTGTTTCTCTTTTGGAGTGTAGAGGGATGTTGGGGTTCATCGGTTACTGCCTGGCAACGTGTTACTGTCACAATTAAAACAAACTTTCCACACTAATTGAAAAGTGTCAAGTGTACAGTTAAAAAAAAAGAAGTTTGGGAATTTATTTTCTTGGATACTCTGGGAGCTAAGTAATACAGCGATCGAAATGTATTTTATTTGGTTGGCTTTGGAACGTCTCATGCTGAAATAATATGGAAATAAATGCAGAAAAAGTCATGGATGGAATCAAATATGTACCGAATTGCTTGAAAAATGTAGTAGTTTTCAAAAGAACATATTATATGTGTATATACTTTGTTCTATTTGATAGAGTCTTAATAAAAATAATAGAAATAATGTCAGTCTGTGGAATTTTGAGCGGCTTTTTGCATAAATATTGGATATGAATTTAGCACTGAAGGGCATTCTGAAGAATTTTCATTGAAACTATAGCTATTAGTCATTAGTATTTGTGTTTGTGGAATTTGTATACATATCTTAATATTTTTAAAAATACATTTTTAAATTTTTTGATTGGTTTGATCATTTTGATTAATTGCCGCTTCAAATAATTTTAGCTGCTTAAATAATACTCTGCAAAAATTGCATCAAACCATCCCAAAAGCTTTCCCTTTTCTTAACTCGAAATATAATAAGCCCACTCTCTGCCCCTGCAGGCCATAAGCTGCCTAATCAGGCATGAACAAATAGATAAGTAAATAAGTAAGAGATTATATTTCAGCTTCCACCCGCGGCACTTTCCACAATTAGAGGTAGAGTGAAAGAGAGCGACTTTGATAGTATTATTCAACTGCATTAATTGAAATTTGTGCCACATCAAAGGGCATGAAAAAGCCGCAAGAAACATGCCAATGCCAGTACCACTCCATCAAAACTTCTCCCCCACGCCAACCCATCCCAGAGCTCTTCCAAAACCGCAGTAGAACTAATTACACTCTAAAGTGTCAAGTGAGGAGAATGAGAAAAAACTTCGCTGCGGGAAAGTGTAAAAAGTGTAAAGTTTGCTGTCGATGCCCAGCCAGTCAGCCATAAGTAATGCCAAACTTTGATGCAATAATTTATAAGAATATTCGTAAAAATTCCATTCCAATGGCAGTGCTGCCTGAAAGTATGCAAACGCAAATGCACTTGGAAACTGGGCAACAGTGAGGCTAAAAAGTATGCAGGCCAAACGATAACACAAATCGGGTACGAGAGCGGGTATTTCTCTTCCTTATGGCGAAACTTTTCGATGGCGAGTAAACTTAATCCTTCTGCAAGGATCGAGCCAACGTCGAGGAACCTGAAATGGAAGCCCAAAGTCAAACAAACAAACAAATACCGGCCGCAGCGAAGAGTTGGAGTTCGAGTTGGATTAGATCTGACTAGGGTTGGGGTTGGTGGGTGGACTGTTCCTTAAGCCGCCATTCTGCTATTTCGGCTGGCCAAGCATTTAAGCCATTTGCACTAATGAATGCGGTCGCGCATTTTTAAGCGCCAATTGCCCAGGCCCAGGACCAAGATTTGCCTTGGGTTTGCTTTGGAGTTTGTGACTGGCATCAAACTTTTGCCCGACAGAAAGTTTCCACTTATTCGAAACACGTGCAAAATTATGCTTTCAGTTTTCGTATTTACTTGCCCTGTAAATGAGTGCAAGGGTGGCACGAAAATATGGCAAGGTTTGACAAAGAAGTGGCATTAATATTTATTATATTTTAGAGGCGCACTTTAATGTTAAATTTAAATTATAGTAAGTAATTTATTAAAAATATTTTAGAGCAAAAATAAACATAAGCAAATTAATAAAACACTAAATATCACTATACAAAATCCCATCTTTACTTTTACAAATCTCACAAATTCTCCCATTACAGGGTACTTTCAGCGTCTTTCTCCACCCCAAAACACATGTTGTTTGGTCTGTTTTGCAGCTCAACTACTGAGAATTATTCACCCAAAGAGAGGAAGAAAGGCAAAAGTGCGGTCCTACTTACAGACGGGGAGAAAACTCAGCGAAACTTAGACCTGCCCAGGAGCGATTTTTCCTTGCTTTCGTTTTTGCTATCTGCGTGCACTCTTCATATTCATTTAGTGGTTGCCACGTGCAGTCCCCATCCGTTGATTCCATCTCCCCCGTAGATGCGCCATTAAACGGTTTATGAAACTCGCAGTCATTGGCATTGAGTGTGGCCAGGCGCCATGAACGCTTTGAATAATTACCAATTTGATTTAATTTTAGTCATTTCAGGTAGCCCCTAGAACGCAATGGCAAAGGGGGAAATCTTTTGTTTTGAATGGAAAGAAAGGAAAGAACTTGACAATGTTGGCCGGGGTCTGGGGCCCGTGAGTGAATGAATGATCGACCCGCCACCAAGAGGGGAAGGTGATGATATTTATGTATATACATATGTATGTACATATGCAATATGTAGAACTGTGGGAAATTTCCTGAGTGGGTGGCAAAAAATAACAAAATATAATAGGTTATATATGCATACATATGTATATGAGTTTTGCAGCACCATGTAAGATTGGGTGTTGCGGAAGATTAAATTATATGCGAAATATATACAACTTTATACAATTCGGAATTGTGGTGCATTAATCGTACGTATTAATCGTATGTATGTACATAGGTACGAATGTACATTTTTAAATTGCGATGAACATGATGATGAAATAGTGCACGAGCCACGAGCCGCATATTCTTGTGTTTATGTTTATGAAATTGTTCAAATTATACCTACTAAATATTTCATTATAATTACCAAAATGACACCAATAAAATCTTATAAAATTTAATAAAATACAATGTTATACTTATAAAAAGTATTCTTTTAATTGTCTCTCCCCGAAAAAATATATTTAGCGGCTTTATCGTACGCCAAACTGCACAACAAATCTCAAGACCCGCATTTATGTACATATGTACATATGCATGTATGTATGTATGTACATATGCACACTTCCCAGCGATCCCCTCTAATGGTCTAATTTATAGAGTGCCACTCAAATGGGTCATATCCACAGTCATTAATTCCTCTAGCAATATTCTTCAGTGGAGCCCAAATTAGAATGCCACCCACTGCCCCGTGCTTATGGAGGCCTGTCAGAACTAACGGTCAAGCTAATCCCCCTGACAACATGTCAGAAAATCACACACACACACACAACTAGCATGAAAATTGTAGAACCATCAACAAAAATTAAAAAAACACGTAAATAAAAGACAAACAGATGTTCTGCTATGATTTTTTGTTTGGCTTTTGGCTCATAAAAAGCAGGAAAATCGATCACGGGAGAACTTTTCTCTCGCGATCTTACGCTCTAAAGAGACAGACGGCCGCCCACTTGCTCTTTTCAATGGGATGTATGGAAGCTGACAGTTTTTCCACCAAAAATTTGAGAAATTAAACAGAGCAGCAAGTGCAGTGAGCGAGTTTAATTTTGGGTTTTGATTTAAATTATGATCAACAGGCACGTCGACAGGGGCCTGGCACGCCCCCGTCCTTTGGCTTGGCCAACAAAAAAATTCAATTAAATTTTGAGAGTATAAAGAAGAAGAACATGCATAACTTTTATTTTTCCAAATATTATTTATATAATTTATATTTCGGCATAAATAATGACGACAGCGACAGCGCAGCCAGCCAGCCAGTAGGGGCGCTGGGCGACTCCATGGACATGGACTGTCAGGTCGATCAGTGCGGATCGCTGCCGGCAGTTCCATCTTGGACGTGAACGTGGACGTAGTCGTAGTGCCCCCTGCACATGAGAAAAAAACTCTGCCACGCTCTCCGGTACGCTCCCTCCCGCTCTGTGGCAACGTTGTCGTCGTCGTCGCCCACTCGCATTTTCAAAAGAAAAGCAAAGCGAAGCCCCAGCTTTACAGTGCAATATTCTTATATGTAAAATATATGCAAGGAAATTTATGGTGCAGCCCAGTGCAGTTTTTTTGGAAATCATGTCACATGCAATGTGCGGAAATTTTAGACAGTAAAAATAAATAAAATATTTAATGCAAATTTTTAGGAAAATGTGAAAAAAGTGAGAAAATATCAAAGCAAAATCAATTGCAAGTTGGAAATTTATTTATTACAAAAAAAGTAAATAAATAAGAGTAAATATAAAAAGGTGTTACAAAAGTGCGCCAATAATTCGTGGCTTTTATTTTACATACATTTATTTATGTGAGTGTATTTATGTACATACATATGTATGTATGTATGTAGTTATGTACGTGCATTCTATCGCAGTGTCTGTGTGTTCGGTGCCTCTACAAGTGCGTCTGCTTTGTCAACTGAAAGATTTGACCTCGCACTTCACCCATCAAGTGAATTTATTTGTCGCTTAACTCACGCGATTCACTACGCATCAGAGTCATCTCTGTGTGTGTCCCCCGCAGCCACGACTATTATTACGATCATTAACCTCAGCGGCACTCGTTCGCGCAATTTGTCACACAAAAGACATCATTCTACTCGCACATAACTAGCACCAATTGTAAGTCGCAGCACCATGCAGATAAACTTTGCATTTCCAGCATTTGAATGGCTGCCTAGCACATTCGATAATATTTATGATCCACGCACTGAATGTCGAACATGTGCAAAATGCCGGCACCAAAAATAGTCGACATTGAAACAAATTTAGCAAAAAAGCAGCAAAATTGTGAAATTTATAGATACGCGCAGAGAGTCCAAAGATATATCTATAGAGAGTATAAAAAATATAGAAAATCTAGAAATATTATTAATTAGTTTTTGGACAAACTTCTGGGGCGTTGTGCCGGCAGCGACATCATCGACAGCTACGTTCCATTAATATCTAAATATATTTATGCCTGAGGCTCATAAATCTTGTCTGGACGCCACGCACATTAAATGCAAAATCAAATCAGAAGAAAAGTGAGGAAAAACTACATGGAAATATGCTTCGGATTTAGTTTATGAGTTTTTGTGGGGCATTGACAATTTTTATTTGTTTTTGGGTAACACGCGTGGCAGGAGCTGTGGATCAGCCTGTACCGGTCAATAAAATGCTATCCAATTAGAGAATGAAAATACACACACAAAAACACACACAGATGACACCAAAAACTAAAGCAATTTGTCAGGACTTTGAGTTGGGTGGGGAGCAGGGAATCTGAGGTTTGTCTTGGGCTGAGGCTTCCTTTTGCCGTATTCGGATACGGTTTTGTCATTACGGTCAATAATTACCGCAGGCATGTCAACCGAAATTATTGCCCAGATAGATTTTCCAGACCCAGTCCCCACCACTTCTCCTTTTGGGTTTAAGTGTCCGGCCATGTGTTGCAGCCCGACCGCAAAGGACCTCCCTCTCCACTCTCGATGTCGCTCTTCTCTCGGTCAGGTCTGCCGGAAATAATTACTCAGCTTTGCCGTTCTTTTGAGTGGGTGGACAGGGGATTTGGGCGCTGGGGCGTTGCCTTCTACACATTTAATTTATATTATTTGTGCTGCTTCCTTGCGACTTTCACCCTCAGTTGGTCGCTCGGCTCGGTCGATGGCTTTCTGGTCTGCTCTCTGTCCACCTGCACACTTTTGTTGTTTACCTGCCTTTATTAGTAGTTGTCTGAGTGTCCTTTTGGCTTCCCCGACGTCCTTCCTGTGCCTTGTGTCTTCCTTGGCTTCTGCTGTTGTCGTTATTCAACCACTAAACTGTGTTTTGGCTTTTGTTGCATTTCCAACCGCATTTCTGCGGCTGCCACAACTTCGATTTTCTAGTCTTGAGGTTCTAATAATATTATTGGAACTGAAGGGTTTGAAGATGGTAAGGGAATGGGCTTCGATATGAGCTTAAAGCTTCAACCAATTTAACATTTAGACTTCATTTGAAGCTCTTCTAGAGAGTTCTTGCCTCATGCCTGGTGCGGCATAAATTATTAAATAACATTTTCTGCTTAACCAACAGAATTTACCCCAGGGAAAAAGCAGACCAAACAGACCCAGACCCAGCCGAATCGTGGCTATAACAATTGCTCAAAACCAATTCAATATTGATCCGCAGGAAAAGAGAGAGAGAGAGAATGGGCGGAAAAAAACCAATCGAAGGCAACAAAAAGGGTTACAGAAAGAGCCATGAACGAGGATACACACACAGGACACACATTGTATCCCTGCAAGCCATTGATAGCTAAACTTTTTTTATGGCGGCCATTTACTTTCTGTAGCAACTGTACCTGTGAGCTGCCTGTGTTTGGGGCTGCCCGACTGCCGTGTCGCAATTGGAAGGAAGTGCGGAGTAATTATGCCAGATAAGATTTAACAGATTAGATAAATCGGTGAACAGTTAGCTGCAGACGCTACCGATAAGCAGATTGGTATCAGAATGTCGAGGCTTATGCCGCGGACAGAGCTGAAAGTGGGGGAAGTACGTTGGGAGTGCGCTGGGAGTGCTCTGCGAGGGCTTATTTCTGTCGCGACCGCAGTGTGAATATCATTTTAGTACAACAGTACAGGGCTGTAATGGGCTTGGATCCTGCTTTAGGTATATTTTTATCAGTGCTATCAAACTGTCTGCATATGCTAATCAAACTGAGTTGAAGTGGCAGCTGTAATCGTGCCTCTATTTTCTTTTAGATAGAGGAACACTGATTATGGCAGGAAAAACGAATTGTGGAGTGCGACATATGGCACGGCGAACACATCCGGCTGGCTGTTGTAGCGAACTCCGGTGTTAGGAACTTTTGCTAATCTATTGAATGCAAATGACCAGATGATAAAAGCTTTAACTTCAGCTACCAGTTAGTTGCAGAATTTACCTACAGCGACAATTTCGTTCAAGCTTGTCCCATGTGCACATTTGCTCTGCTGTAAAAATTATTTAAATATCATTGTGCATACGCGCCTAGTCCTCAAATAACAGTTTTTGAATTTATAAAAAAGAATTTGGGGTTAAATTGCCAATTCTAAGTATGGGGAAGTGATCATCTACTGATTGAGGCCTGCAACTTAATTTTTGCTGTTTCGTGCAATGTACGTGCATATAAATAAGAAATATATTATTAATTTAAGAATTTTCCTAAAATTGGTAATTAGTCTAGGACAAATGTCAAAAACCGTCAATAATCCTAGGAAAAATGTAATACATACTGCAGTACCTCTAACATAAATTTTAATATCATTAATAAATACATTTATCGGATTGCTGCACCTCTTTCTATATCCTTTCCTATAATTTATATATCCCATAACTACCTTGATTAACTCTAATAAGCAAGTAAATGCATCCCTTAGCATCTCCCCAACCCCTTCTAACCACACGCAAGCAGTCACAGTCCTTGATTATTGAGCATGTGTCTTATAAGTATGTACATATGTGCATACAGATGTATGTACATATTGACATACATATTCATGTAATGTAAAAATAGAAAACACACAAATTATAATTCCAGGAAATGGAATAGGTAATTGAATATTCGATTTTTCCGTTCGATTCCGCTTAATGCATGTGGCTCCCCCACCCCAACATACACCATATAATTATCTCCTTAGAGGCAAGTGCAAAAGGGACAAAGCGAATGCTTGAGTGCCGGAAAGAAAGAGAGAGGTAGAGAGCGCGTTGTAGGCCCTTGGACATACTCGTATGTAGTCAAAAGAGTGACACACATTTGCCACTAAATAGTCGCTTATTATAATTTGATGGCACAATGACAAACAAACCCGAAAGGCCAGACCAGGCCTTTCTTTTCTTTTTACATAGACATGTCGATGGTATATAGTCCAGTATATAGTACTGTGTGTGTCTGTTCTGCTCTGGTCTGTTATGGTCACTGCTGCCTGAGAGGTTGAACGGCTGTAGCTCTGCTGTAGCGGCTGCTCCGGTCACACGACCTCCCCACCGTCACCCACTTGAAACTCATCGATACTTTGGCTACGTGGCATGCTCATTGGGTCTGGCTCTGGCTCTAGCTCTGGGTCTCTCCATTTTGCCCCCTGGTATTTGTGTAATGGCGCACACACACATAGGTGCAGGATATAGGATATATATGCAGTGCGGCCACTCGCACGGGGTTTAGTTTATATTTATGAGCATTATAGTGCGGATATATCGAGCGCGAAGTTGGACAGACAACGGACAATGGCCATTGCCCATAGAATTTTGTTACATTTAATAGTGCCTGCGGCTCGGTTCAACTCCGCTGTTTCGTCATGTGTTTTGATACGAAGTGTTGGGTGATGCACTCTTCACCTACTCCTCCCCTGCATTTCCTCGATAAGACTTTCAATTAAAGTGCCTCGATCCAACCTGTACAGCATTACACATAGTAAAGCCAAACAGTGACATTCTCGTATTATTGTGACTCGACGGTAGCGTGAAGAAAAACTCTCCGTCAAGAGAAAATATTTGTGCAGAGAAAAATCAAAAAGTAAGCAGAGAAAAGGAAAAAAAGCGAAAAAAGTAAGCAAGAAAAACGAGTGACAGGGAGAGAGCAGGGAGCGAAAGGGAATTTTTGTTACCTGACGGCGGCAATCAGTGAGCAATTATGCGATAAGCGGTGGAAACCCTTATCAGCAGCAGATAACAGTGAGCGAGAGACAGAGACAGCGAGGGAGAGAGGTGCTGGTGCTGGTGCTGTTGTGAGAAATTATGAAATCAGAATACAACATTTTGGGGTCTCTGCACGGGTTAGTTGTCCTCCATTGGCGTCTACGTACGGTTGTCTCTCCTTTTATCGTCATCGTTTCTTCATTAAACGCAGTCGCGAGTGCATGGCATGTGAATGAGTTTGTATGATTGATTTACCTGTTAAATACATACATTTGCATGTACATGTGTACATACATAGTATGCTGATAAATGTTCTTGATATCAGCTCAAGATAATTGGAAATATTGTGACCATTTGTAATGTGAAAAGTCAAAAATTGACTGAAAATTAAAAGATCGTCTAGTGGATAGTTTCAGTATTAGTGGGAATATTAGTGTGAGTATTTATGTACATGCATAAAAAACAAAAATAAACAAAATATGAAAGAAGAAACTGTTACACTTTGTTATACAGACCATGGTTACGCCTGAATTACAATGATATTTTCATTCTGAAGGTGGAACTTTTACACGATTTAATCTGTTAATTATAAGTTCTTTAAAAACTCTTATAATGTATGTTATGTAGGCCATGCATAGTCCCGATATTCAACATTTTCTCTTAAAAGTTTTTCAATTTTGTAAACTGTTATAAAAACTTTGTTGGAACTGTTCTAATTTCTGTAACAAAAAGAGTGATAAGCTATTGCAATTTCTGTTATGCAAACAGCATAAAATATATTTCAAATTTGAAGTCTTCAACACTCTTATCTGTTATAAAAGTCTTACACATCTGTTATAAAAAAATTGGATGTCACATTTTCGATTCGATTATCCAAAGCTTTCTAAAACTGTTATAATTTCTGTTATAAAACGTGAATTTAGCACATTTTCAATTTAAAGTTGTCAGCATCTGTATGCTTCAAATAAACAACTTATTCACTTGCTGTATAACTGTTAAAAAATCGTGTTTTCTGTGTCCGTGTTTCCAGAAGATTTCTCCTGCTGCTTAGTCATGCTCTGTTAGAGACCCTACAACATGGATAAAGATATAGAAACCTGTTTATCGCACCACAACTGCAGAGAGTTTCTCTTTGCACTGGGATACCATCTACAATACATACTCTATACCTACATACATACATACAGATATGGAATATCTATAGACATATGTACATATGTATATGCAACAACGACGCATGAAAAAGTAAACCACAATAAAGCAAGCAGGCAAAAACGTATAAAAACGACACAGAGATAAGATAAGAAAAAGTCGCTCAACAAGTGAATGGGAATTGGAATGGGATTGGGGGAGTGGGAGTGGAAGTGGAAGTGGAAGTGGCACCCCAAGTGGGTATGTGACTCCGCACATATGGCTCGTATGTAGCCTGTGTAGGGTAGCATCTGTAGTCAGTTGTTTCGTCGTTGGTACAATGCACCCAATGGACAAGTGACATCTTTACGAAATGTCAACGGAGGGAGCTCGCTGTCATCTGTCAGTTGGAGAAGAGAGACAGAGACAAACAGACCCACACAGACCTACACTGACGACACTGAGAAACAGTCACAGCAATTGGGGTCAGATCAGAGAGAGTGTCCTATGGCACACGGAACGGTACGGTAATGGGACCAAGAGCAAGTCTCAGTTGCCTACATTTGCATACAATGGACAAAGTTTGATTATCTCTCAGCCTGGGCCAGGGTTCGGGCCTGCTGGGGGTTTTGGGTTTGGCATTTGAGGGGAGGCAGCTGGGGCAAAATATTGTCACTAAAGTTAATTAAAAAAAAGCCAGGGGCACACACATACACACACACTCATACGAAAGAGAGAGGATAGGAATCTGGTGTAATAAAAATGCCAAAGGGTGGCTAGGGGTTGGGGCTTGTGGCCTGCCCGACTTTAGGGGTAGCTGCGTGGGCAAACAAAGGCAAATAAATAGAAAAAGAGATACTCAATAATCAATAGATAAATAAAATTACAAGGTGACAGCAACAGTAACAAACATGTGGACATGTGGATGGCACAGCTGGCTGGTTGCGAGACAAAACCCCGCTGGAGGGTTGCGGGCTGGCTGCAGCTTTACCAACGCTAGTTAGGGGGAGGCTGGCGGATGCTTTACCATCGTCAGATGGGTGGGTGTTGGGACCATCCCTAGCTGCGTGGCGGTGTTGTGGCTGTGTGTCGAGACTGTTAAAGCTGCAGGAGCCAAATCAGCAGCCAGGCAGCAGCCAGGAGGCGGTCGGAGAGCAGCTCCAGCGTCGATAACTGCTCATAATGCAGCAGCAAAGGGGGAAAGGATAAAATTGTATACTGAACTGAGCAATACCCTTTCCTGGGTTGAATAACGAGTAAATACAATAGCCTCTACAGCTTCCATAGAGGTTTTCATTGCCAAAATCTATACCCTGCCATAGCCCTTGCCTTTGATCCTCCACCCAAGTTCCGCTCCTACCCTAGCCTCAACAACTCTTTTCCCAATTTTTCGCTACCCTCACTCTAACGACATTGGCGTCGCTGTTGTTGCCGTCGACATCGTTTGATGGCGTTAGGATAAGCGCGTGGCAAGTGGCAAAGGAGGAGCACCAGGCAGCGTTGGCAGCTGAAGCATGCCGCTGGCAAACCGTTGGCTGCTGCCTTCATAACACGCTTGTTTCAGCTTGCCCCGGGGCACCCACCCCGACTGCTGGCTTGACTGGGGGGTTGGGGGTGTTGAGGTGGATGCAACAAGCGTTTCATGGCACGACAACGATGCGGATGATGGGGACAACAACAGTTGCCAGTGTCCGGCCAAGAGGTGCGGACGGAGCATAAGAAATAAAAAACACAAACAAGAAATACAAATAAAAAAGCAAAAGCAAAAATAAATAAGTGAAAAATAGAAGCGCGAGCAAAAATATGCAAGCGTTGAAATTTATTAAAAAATAATAGAAAAACGCGCGAATTTCGTGGCGACTATTTGGAAAATGTGGGGTGAGCAGAGCAGAGGAGAGTGAAAAGTGTGTGTGCTAAGGCGAAACTTTAAGATTAAGGTGGGAAAAATAGTCAAAGAAGAGTCGGAAGTGGAGTGCTAAGATAGAAGATGGGAAAAAATTGAACAATTTGGAAATAAAATGAAAAATATATGAAAATTAGGTTTAAAACGAGATCAAGAAGGCATAACCAGTGAAACAATTAAGGAAAAGAACTGGAACTTAAGTGAAAATGAAGTTTGACACGAGTTTAATGAAGTTTAAGATGTGAAACAAGGGAGAGTACATTATGCTATAGCTATGGCAATCCCAATCCAAAGTTTAATTAATGCTTAAAGAAACAATTAAGTAACCGATAACTACATATATTGAAGTTCATTGGGAATTAGTGAGAAAATCTTTAAAAGTTAATTACATATGTATGTGTGGGACACATGGAAATACATTTAAGTGTAAAATACATTTTACGAATTTTATCTGCTTCACCCGGAATCATACTAACTGAAACATTTACTCCAAAAAAACAGTGTCCACTGAAATAATAAATATTTTAATTGAATATTAAATGTACATAAAATATTTTCATTTCAATATCCACATAATAATTGGTAAAAATATCTAAATCTAATTAAAAATTTCCTCATTTCTGTGATATTCTTTCTGGGGTTACTCGTAGAGTCAAAAGTAGTCCCAAATATTGTCAAGCTTTAGCTCCAAGGCCGCACATCTACATATGACTGCCATTTTGGTTTTTGAGTTTGGACTAGTATACATAGAGGAGTCCGCTCAAACTTCTAACACAATAAGGCTAATGGCTAATCGCTTCGCTTCCAAGTTTCTGGCTTTGTTACCCCTGTCCATACACATCCCACTACTGACCCTCGGAATAACCAAACTGTATCTGTGGCTGTGTCTGTGTGCAAGCGCGTTAATTAAGGCGCCCATGCCTGTGGTCAGTCAAGTGCGACAACAAATAATTTGATTTCAATTTAACTAATTAGCTAGAGCCTTCGACATTATGCGGCAGAACAGCAGCAGCACTCAGCACTCAGTCCAGCTCTGTGTGTGAGCACTTGAAATGCTTATCTGTTTAGCGGCAGATACAGATACAGACATAGATTTAGATATAGATATACATACATATGTATATAGTCATATGTGGCAGTGTGTGTGCTGCTTGTATCAAAGCCCACGCAGAGGCACTTGAATGCAGACAGTCAGAGAGTCGAGTGGAGTGGAGTGGCGGCCAAGTACTGCGGTCAGTCTGCCTGTCAGTCATTCAGTCAGTCAGTCAGTCTATCAGTCCGACAGTTGCCTTGAAATGCGCTTAGCTATGCAGTTACACCAGAATGCAGTTGGATCAACCAGAGTGGGGCTGGGACTTTGGTTATAGGCTGAAGCGCTGGCAGCCATTTTGACTGTGGTTTCCCAAGTGGACGCTTAAACAATTAATAATAAATATTTGCTGTGCACTTGGTAGGATGCGCCTTTTCGAGGCACCAGCGAACTTAAAGCAATGGAAATTTAAACGAATTTTGAGGATATATTTGAAGTTTTTATTGGTCCAACAATGCATTTTTTCTGTGGTTACATCAATGAACCATGAGCTGAAATCAATACATTTTAAAATAAAATTATGATTTACTATTTTCAACTATTTTCTCCACGTTCTTTAATCATCAAACATCTTTTCGTTCCTCTTTATTTTAAAGGCAGTTGCCATTGGAGCGCTCAACTGTTACACGGAGTGTCAAAAACGAGTCCTGTGCAGCTAATTGTGAGCTTAAAAACTGTGATAAGCAAAGCGAGAACGCGCAAAAGTAAAATAATAAAGGAGTAAAACAGGCAGCGAGGAGACCCTCCCTGTGCGCAATAATATACAATTTTAATAAAACTAAAACCCGAAGCAAATTAAAAAGCGAGCGAGCGCCAAATGCGACACTAAAAGTAATTAGCGAGCAAGCAGACCCAGGGAAACACAAACAAACAGAGGGACAAGTACAGCGACAAGAGGCAACCGACCCCTCCTGCTCGGTAATAAAACCCGAGCAAAACTGTTATAAATGATGTTGCAATCCTTGAATCTGCATGCGGATACACTGAGCAGCATACCAGCAGGCACAGTGGCCACAGCAGCAGCAACTCCAGCAGCAGAGGCAGTGGCAACAGAAACAACTAACGAGGCAGCAGCAGCAGCAGCAACACCAGCAACAACAATGCTGACAACTACACCTGTTGCACTTATTGCTAATGGCAACAATAGCAGCAACAGCAACGGCAACGGCAACAATATCCTTTATAACAATAACAATTTAAATAGCAATAACAATTGCAACGTACAGCAGCAGCAGCAACAGACACAACAGCAACAGTTGCATCAGCAACAATCCCAGCAGCAACAACTACAACTACATCCACAGCCAGTCAAATATTTAGAGAATCTAACGGGCTCTGGACCTACTTCAGGTGCCATTGCAGCGACAACAACTTTTACAGGTGCTGCAAAAAGTTTTCATCCATATTTGCGGCCCAACAGCATTAACAACAGCAGCAACAGCCTCCTGCCAGCATTATCTACGACAGCAACAGCAGCTACAACAAAAATGTCGACTGCATTGTTGGAAACACTTTTGCACAACCAAATAAATTCCAGCACAACAGCAGCAACGCTACAGAGCGGTCCAGCAGCAGCACACGCAGCGCAAGCAGTCCCTGCAGCAACAATACCAACAGCAGCAGCAGCCGCAACAACCGCAACAACAGCAGAAGCAACAACAGCGACTGCAGCAGCAACGTCATCGCAGCTGAATTCCGGCATTAATTCCAGAACTTCATTAGTCGACCATAGCCTGACCGTGGCTGCCGCTGCCCCAGCCATCGCTGCAGCAAATCGGTGAGTGTTGCAAGCCTCCTCCCACAAGCAGAGTTGCCTCCATATACTCCATTTTTGTGCAACTGTTACCCGGCATTCAAATGATTTATCGCACTTTGTATTAGTTGGGTTCTACGAGTCATTAGTAATTTTTGGTTAACGCTGAAAAATATGCAAGTGAAAATGAATTTCCTCTACACAGCTTTAACGGCGCCTACGCACTGCTTCGAACTCAGCAAAGGTTTGATTTCTAAGTACTTACAGTTTGAAGCCCGACCTCCACCCATAAACTGCTTAGTTTCTAATCGCACTTTGAAGCCCTCCCTTATCCCATAACCTGCTTAATTTTCCTGAGCATTGAATGCCGTTTTCCACGCATCATTAAAGCTGGAAGTCTAATAAATGTTTCGCAGTTGCCTTGCAGGACCCGTCCATCATCGAAATCTCTATCCCCATAACATTTACAAGCATTTTCCGTCATTCAACTTCAGTGCTTATCATTTTTGCATATTACCTGGCAGCCGTTATGGAACATTTCAATTTCCTATAGCCGCCGTCTACAGCTCTCCCCTTCAGAGACAACTTTTAGCTATCACATTTCGAATGGTTATTCCTCGGACGTGCGCCACATTTTCTATTTGTGCGGCGCTTCCTCTGCCCGGAAATTATAAAAATTCGACTCGAAATCGTTGGGCGGACGAGCGACCGACCCACTTGCTTGGTGACTGATTTAATTAAAATAAGTGATAATGGGCAGCAGGGGAGAGAGGAATATGAAGGGTAGTTCGAGCAGCAGCCATCGACTGACTAATGATAATTGGCATTGCATTAAGGTTATTAATTGGCAGAAGCCATCAAGGCGACAATTTTCACATAGCCAAAGTCATCAAAGATAATAGCGAATGATTATTGACAGGACATTGTAATTATAATATTAATAGCATCTTCGTAATGATGATAACGAGCAGGCAGGGGGAGGGTTAGGGTCTGGGTCTGTGCCTGTGTCTACTTGGATTTCCAGTGGTAATACAGCCGCAGGCTTGGGTCTGGTCTGAGCCGTGAACTATGAGCCGTAGGAGAGCGCATCCTCCTGCTCTCCCACTCGACCATTAAATAATAAAGCAAGAATTATTAAATTTATGTTGGGTCATTTTTATGCGCCGCTGGGTTCAGTCCTCCAATCCTCCAGCTCTCCACTTCTTGTATATATTTTTTGTTGCTGTTGCCTGTCTCTATCTTTGAGCTGTTTGCTTTTGTTGTGACAGCCGCGGCATAACAAACTGCCATCATAAATTAAGTGCTGCCACGTCATCTGACTGACTGACTGGCCTGGCCTGACTGTGTCGCCATTTCACAGTGGTCCGTTAGGCAGTGCGTGTTGGGGTAGAAAAATTGAGGAATTTGCAGAGTAATCACAGTGGAAGGGACTGTGGAAGGCCTTCACGGAAGCAGTGTATGGAAGAAGTTCATCGAAGCGGACTGAGGAAGTAGTGCAAACGTGGTTGCAGCCTATCTGTGAAAGCAGTCCCTGAAAGCAGTTCCTATAAGCAGCATATAGGAGCACCCCATGGAAGGCACTCCACAAAGAAATTTTGCAGCTCCAGCATCACATTTTTCATCAAACTTGCAGCCACTGTGCCATGACAGCGTGCTTTCCTCACTCAAGTTGTTGAATACGCATTGAGCTGGCGATACCCAACATAGTCATCGTCATCATCATCATCACCTGTGTGCCCTGCCGGTCCCTGTCCTGCCCCGCCCAGTCAAACACCTGCTGTCCTACCACCCAAATCCCAACAGAGAGCGTGGAAAATTCTTCTGCCCCTCCTGCGCCCCTCTGCCACTCTGCCAGGCTTCAGCTGCCACCGCAGGCGATTTTCTCATTAAGCCTGGTCGCATTTAAATGAAACTGAATTATTAATGCACAAGCGCAGCCCCGAGAGACACCCAAGGAGATGTACTGTGAGGCTCTGAGAGCAGCTCTGAGAGGCTGAATCCTGGCAACTAGTTGGCTCGGGGTAGCTCGTTCTTTCCCCCGATGGATTGGCGCCGGGGCAGAAATAATTGCCTTACAGACTCCAGGGGCAACACACCTGTCGCTGCTACTTTTTTGCAGGGAGTTTCTACAGCTCCTCGTTGCTTCTTTCCCCACTGCTCCCCCTGCCTCGCTTCTTCTCTTCTGTTGTTATTTTATTTGGCAACACGCACGCAATTGGCTGAGAAAATGCGTAAATGTTTCCCGTTTTTGAGATTTATGCCAGCAGGCACAGAACGATGGATTACCCCCCAACATTGCTTGCTTCTTTGCATATTCCTCGTGGAGCTCGAGCCCAGCGGCAGGCAGGCCTGAATTTATCACCTTTCCAAAGACAATTTGGCGCTTTCTCGTTCTCGGCTCTAACAGATTAATTTCGATTTGTCATTTGATGGCTCGCGGCGGCAGCAGCGTCAGCTCTTCGCTTTCACTAAGTGTCGGAGGGTTGTCATCCCTGCCATGCCACGCCAGAGGGTTGTAATTCTGAACAGGGAGTACGGGGCCATGGGAGCCGTTGAAAATTACTTACGCAGGAAATTGGAAAATGAAGAAATTTAAAAGTAAATTGGTAGTAATTTCCTAAATGCCATTATTTCAGATGACTCTACATCAGATAGCTCTTAATAATATAAGTAGCTACTCCCACCAGCCCTGCAGAGCATATCAATTGTCGGGCAAAAAGTATGCAATGGAAATATTAATACGTTGGAATTTGCATAGCAAAAAACAATGCCACTTGGCGGCATGCCCTTCGCCAAAAGGCAAAGTCAAAGTCAATTAAGTGCTTAAATTTATTGAGTCAGCTGCTTGGCAGTAGCAGCAAAGGAACTCCCATTTCTACTGCTTGAAAATAGCAGCTGCTGCATAACTCTCTTCCCAACTGCTTGCCAGTAGCAGCAGCAAGAAAACTCCCTTCCAAACTGCTTGACATCAGCGGCAGCAGAACTCCCTTTTGCCGAGTAACTTGACAAGCAACCAAAAGTCAATTTGGTACACCATCAAAAACACCCAATAAACTTGCAGTAAACCCCCTCATTGACCCATTAGAAACAACAACTACAATGACATCTCGCTGGTACAACTTTTTCGGGGCAGTTAGTACACAAAAACCCAACCCGAAAGTGACCTCAAAGTAGAGCGTTCGATGTGTTCGTTTGCCAGTCAGTCAGTCAGTCATAGGACAAGCGTACCCCAGCAGGTCCATTACCAGGACATTCCTAGCAGTCCCCCCTTCCCAGTTAGAGTCTGGTCAACCACAAAACAAAAGTAAATACGTTTACAACTTTTTAGATTAGATTAGTTTGCTAATAACAATTAGTATTTGTATTTTATGCAGTTAGGCAACTTTTGGTGGAGAGAGAGACAGAGCAGAGTGGCAAGCGTGGAACTGCTTGACAGCAGAGGGAAAGCAGAGAGGAGACTGTTTGTTGTCTGTTTTTTATCGTAATTAGCAAATGAAGTTAAGACCAGTTACAGCCCCAGATTAAAGAGGAAATTGGTACAGTTTGTTGCCCATAAAAGTTCAATGAGAAAGAGATTTGTAATGAATTCATTTTGAGAGAAAACTTTATAAACGTAAATGAAAATGACTCTACTTTAAATGGTTCTCTGATTAATACTCTAATTTGTTCCTCAACTAATTCCATGTTTATCCACTCTTCCAGCCTGTCCAGTCCCATGGGGGATGATCTGAAGCCCGATCTGGATGCCATGGACACAAACAGCAACGAAATGTTAAAGGATGAGCCGGATGCTGATAATATTAAAATGTTTGTGGGCCAAATACCCAAGACATGGGATGAGACGAGACTCCGCCAAATGTTCGAGCAGTTTGGACCTGTGCACACATTGAATGTGCTTAGGGATAAGGTTACATCGATTAGCAGAGGTGAGTCGAGAGGCATACAAATGTGCAAATTATTTCCGGGTATCCAATGAAATTTTACAATGTTCATCAATTTTTTTGGGTGGTTCCCCTTTGTCAGGGTGTCAAAAACATCAGGTAATATGATTATGCTGATGGCGAGAGCCCAGCAAACATTAAAAGTTGTGAGGGGTCCAGGTGCTACTCCTACCTCTGGGCTCTGTTGTGGGGTCTCATGGCTAAAGTTTCCCCACGTGGTAATTGGCCATAATTGTGCGTGTATAAGCGGCAAAAACTTGCACACATACACACACACAGGGGATGCAGCATATGTGTATTTGTGTGTGTGTTTGTGTCCTGGTTGTTGCTCTGGTTAATTTTTCGGGACGGGCTGGGCTGTATTAGAATAATATGCGCATTTGCTTGCAAACTTTTGCCCGAAAAAGCGAAAAGGTAAATTCCATTATGCATATTTATGGTCTAGAGGGGCAAGTGAGATGATCGGGGGACAGCTGTAAATGTGTTAAGGTGTTCGAGGAGGAAGGGAGGATTATAATTTAATCTAACTAATGGAGAAGTGGATAAATGGATACGAATGAAAGGATATGAAGGACGACCGTAAAGAAATACTTGAGATATTTTGTTACACAAACAGAACAAAATAAGTTGGAAATATGGTTTATAGATAACTTTTTATGCATAGATACAAGATAAGAGTAATCGAAATAATCAAAGGCAATCGGATGCACTTATCAGCTGGGATCAAAGCTCAAATATTGAACAGATTGTTCATAAACAATTCAGGCAGAGAAGAGATCTTAAGAATGGCACACACCAAGTTCATGTCTTTAGAAAAAGCAAATATAGAAAATTTACGCAAAATATGTGAAAACAACAATTTTGGTTTTATACAACTAAGAACTGAGCAGTCGAACTTTTGGCTTGAACAGAATTGTAGCCTAATGAAGCATTGTTTTCTCTTAGGAAATGTTTCTTATGTGCATTTATAGGTGGAGTGTAATACCACAAAAATAGTATGCTTACCGCTTGGGTAATAAGCTGTAAAATAAGCTATATGTACATATGTACATATATAGTACTCCCTGTACACCATATAATTTCTGTCCATTTATCTTTGACCCGCCCCACGCCCCACGCCCAACGCCCCTGCCGTATGGCTTGCATAAAGCGCTCGTCCCGTGAATGTCCAGTAAACTGCATGACAAGAATTGTACCATATAAACTTGTACCTATATCTAAATATATATATATCTATATACTAGAAGAACAACTTAGTCCAGCTGCATGCTAAAACGCTACCAAAAATGTGCTAAAAATGTGCTAAAAATAAAAAAATAAATAAAATGTTTGTGTAATGGTCCCACAGTAAATAATATTTAACTTTCATAAAAAAGTTCCAGTACATACATATGTACATGTATAGCCAGTACATACTATTAATATTCGTTTTTTTGTATCCATAACTATCGTTCTTGTGTACTTGTCTATCGATTCGTTTGATTTGTATTTCGATATGTATTTCGATTGTTTCATTTTCGTTTTGCAGGGTGCTGTTTTGTCACCTATTATACCCGAAAGGCGGCACTGCGCGCCCAGGATGCATTGCACAACATCAAGACCTTGGATGGGGTAAGTACAATCACACCACCCCACCCTAAGCAACCACTCAGTATATCCACCCCCTCTCATCTATGTAGCTTTGAGTTCTTTGCCCGTTCTTTTTCCTTGTTCTCTCTGTGAATGTATTTCCATAAGTTTCTTTCTATATGTGTATGTGTGCGTGTATCTATGTGCGTATGTGTGCGTGTTTCTTGTAGCTGCTGCCCCCGTATATATATAAATTATATTTACTGTTTGTGTGTGCGCCGCCCGCCCCTTGTGAATAATATAAGCTTGAGAAAGTCAACTGCTTGCGCCCCGATTTGTTCGATCGATCGATCGATGACACACTTTCCATGCATGGTTTGGGGGGTACAAAGGGTACTGGGTCCTATTGGGCACTATTGGTATATGGCCAACACAAAATGTAATCATCAGTCAATTAGTGGATTCAATTATTGAGGACAATCTCATTGTTAACGTATTAAATGAAGCGTTCCACGCACAAGCAAACATACAACAAGATGGATAGCAGGGGAGACGCAGGCAGCTGCCGCTAAGGCACCAGTACTGGTACCCCATAGAGCCCCATATAGCCCCATGTGCCGCTGCACAGTAGGTGGAAAGTTGTGGAAAATTAAAGTGATTTTTGGTGCTTGGGTAGAGGTTTTTAATGCTGACTGCTTTGGTACAAAAATAAGTTGATACAAAAAATATATAAAAATGCCTCAATTGAATGCAAATAAAAATAATAGACGAAAGCAGAAATAAAATGCTAAAAATATATGCAAATAAGACAGCAGATAGATCGTAATAGATCGTAAAGTAATACAAAATTTCCAAATTAAAGTAATGAAGATTTTTGTGTCTGGGTTGCAAATACATATCTATAAAATTTAATTTATCTATAAATCGAATTACAATTTAAGCAACATAACATTGGGGCAAGTACATTTTATACTTGCCTAAAATATGTGTTATTTTTACAGTTGACCTTTCCAATCCAAAAATTTCAAATATTTCATACCAAAATAAAACTCTGGGTTTAAATTTTGCTTGAGTTCGTACATACTGTGGCTGACTGGCTCTCCATCATTTACATATTCAAATTGTTAATGGAAAATCCATATAGGAACGTTCTCGTCCTGCACTAAAACAAAGCCGCCCAAATACACATGAAACTTGGGCAGGGGAATGGGGACAGGCGGAGGAGTAGGTATGGGTGGGAGGCGGAGTGGCAGTGGCTAGAAGTGGGTGTGGGGCCAAGGCAGTAACAGGAGCCCGAGCTGGGCCTGGACCTGTGCCTGAGCCAAATGGCGCCACGTGTGTAATTGTCAAAATAATGACCACATGCCCCCAGCAACACCCACACCCACACACACATACATGGGTGTGGGTATGGGTGTGTGTGTGTAAGGTGGATCTTTGTTTGTATAAGTAAGTGGCTGGCTGTCCAGCTATGCAGGATTTTGTGTATACGTGTGTGGGGCATGTCTGATCCTTTAATGCATTTGGCAGGCGGCCCTCAACAGAAAGGACATCGCTGTCGATGTCGTACATCAACGTCCACCTACACGTCCTGCCCGGCCGAAGCTACTTAATTTACCTGAAATAATCGATAGGTAAACAGACGTTAAAATGTCGACATTTTCACACACAAAGAGAGCAAGGGAGAGTGAGGGAGAGAGAGTGAGTGACAGGGAGAGAGAGTGGGAAGCTCAGCTACAATAAATATTTTGTTTTGAAGTGAACTGCTGCACTCCTCTCTCCATCGCTCTCTTTCTCCTTCTGCTAAGTGGCCTATGGATAGGCGCTGTCCCTTTTTCTTCTTAGCTTTTTTTTTTGGGCACGTGTGAACGGCTACACTTGCAGAAAGAAACAAGAAAGGGAGGGAGAGACACAGCAGACAAGCACCAGCAAAGACAATGCGAGAGTGAGTGAGACACCAATAGCAGTGACCACTTTTATGTGTGGCACGGCCTGAAAGTATGCCTTGAATTATTGATGCCACAAAATGAAGTCGAAATGAAAGCGGCATATTTAATTTTTATTTTCAATTTCAATTTTTGCAAATTTTTTGGCCCAGGCAATTAGCGCAGTGTCCAGGCGTACACTGCAAAAAAACGAAGCCCAAATATTGTAAAAGCTAATTGACAAACGGCAGAAAAAAAAGAACTCCTGAGAAATCAACTTATAGACGCGATGTCATTAATGGGGAAAAGGGTAAGGCTCAGGACGGGATTTAAGTGGACGCAAATAAACACACACACATAACGCAGGCAAGCACACAGATACAGCTATATACACACACACACAGCTACATAGATAGACAGACAACACGCTCAGCGCCAGCTACAGTTGAATGAAATGCCAGAAAAAGAGCAAATGGACTGGGACTGAGAATCGTTTGGCAGGAAGGGGATGACGACTGTCGTGGCCATTTTACTCATTCAGCTGTCAATTTTGAATAATAGAGCAGCAAAATGGCGCAACAATCAGTACGGGCTAGAGAGGGGAAGAGGTTTAGGGACAAGCACCAGAGGCGGTGACATTTTTCTCGTAATTTGTGCTGAAACCTTTTGACTTTCACAGAACCAGACGGAGGCAGGGTTTAGGACTGCTACGGGTTCTACTTCTGCTTCTGACTCTGCTCAGGCATGGTCCGTTCCGCATCCGCCCCTGCTCCTCCTCCTAGCTCCGACTCCTGCCCTGTCTGCTCAACCCGTCAGCATTTCATTTCAATTTGCTGAACATCATTCAGTCAGTCACTTTGTTCGTGTCCGGCTCCACCTCCACCTCCTCCCCTCTCTGTCTCTGCCTCCGCTCTCTCCCTCTCCGCTCTCTTTGCCTGCTCTTCCTACCACTCTTTCCAATTGAAGTTCCATTTTCTAATATCGTTGTACGTATTATTATTATCATTTCCGCTGCTCGAAACGTTTGAATGAAAAGTTAATTGAAATCAAAGTAATGGCCAGCAAGGACACCCAGCCGCCCAGCAGGACTCTTCACAGCACTGGCAGTACTCCTCATCGAACCTTATCATCGGGCTGCCTCAATGAATGTAAAATAAATGAAAATTTGTTAAAAGCATTCGCCATTCAATTGCATTTTTCAAGTGCTAATGGCCAAACGTTAATGAAATGGCTTCCCGTTTGGCCCTCCAGCCTCCACACTCTTCCACACTTCTCTCGCAGTCTCGCTAACTCTCTCCCTTTCTCTTTGTGTTTTCTCTTTTGCTGTTTGCTGCCATTAGCTCTCCATTGCTCTCTTTCTCTGCATTCTTGCAAACTTGTTGCACTTGGGCAAAGTCCGTTCGTAATGAAATCTAAAAATACTTAAACACTTTTGTACAAGAAAAACTAATGAAGGAAAAAAGCTGTTGTAGTTGGGCAGCTCCACGAATTAAGTGGGGAAGGGAGTCAAGGCTCAATTGGGTACAGAAATGGATGAGGGGCACAACCAGGGATTGGGACCTGGGACTCGGACAGAGCTACGGACAGGTTCAAATACATGTCCAAGGACAGAGCCAGGAAGATGGCCAGAGAAGGGGCCAGAAACTGAGTGCCGAAGGAAATTCGAATACAAGTATTCCATTAAGTGGTTAGTTTTTCCCTTTCGTATTTCTTTTTCTCTAAAAATGGTTCTAATCATTTTATAAATATTTATATTAATCATGAAATAGCCCTATCCAGAATGAACTCCCAACTTGCAGCTAAAATCTCTTACAAAATTCACTCCCCATTTCATTAATAGGATTTATCCCATTTTGTCTCCAATGAATCCCTTTATCATATACCTGCAATTTGTTGACTACATAGAGGGTAAACCATACCCATAAGCCAAATCCCCCTTTCTATATCGAAACCCGTTCATACTTTTTCCAACTTATTGCTTACAATATTTCACTTCTCCTTGCTATATATCCCTTACTTATTGCCACTTTCCCTTGCTCTTGTTCATTCTCTGTCTCTTATGTTTTCTCTTAACAGATGCACCATCCCATCCAAATGAAGCCCGCGGACAGTGAGAACCGAAATGGTAAGTTCCTCTTTAGAACACTTTTGGGGCATATTTGCTGCCGTCACAGCTAAGTCTCGTCTGAATGTCTGTCTGTCCATCTGACTGTATATCTATCAGTCAGTCCCTTCTGCGTATGTGTGTGGGCTGATTGCTTGTCTCTCCGCCATAAATGTCTGTGTGGAGCCGGGTCTCTCCTCCTCTACAACAGTCTATATGGGAGCGCCTTTTGGGCTTAATCATAAACTTGCAGCAGCAGCCGCAGTTGGTGTCTGTATTTGATTACACAAAACAGAAACACACACAGAAAAAAAGAGAGAACTGGCTCTGGCGAATGAGGCAATGAAAATGAATAATGCCCCAATGCTGACAGGAAGAAAGTGTGGAAGGGAGGGATACAGACTGTTGCCGACAGTCGTTCCTGCAGCATTAGTTAGGTTTTGTGTGTAGCCAATAAATCGATTAGGATATGTGCTGAAAAGAAAGAACACGGAAACAGAACCCGTAGAAGAAGATGCATAAAAAAAAGGATTTAAAATGCGGAAAAGACTAGGAAATACTTTAAAAATATTTAAAAGAAAGCCAAGGCATAATTTTTATAAAGATTCTCCTTGCATTATCTCAATCTAGTGGCACTTCTTTCTTGTGCAAAATTAGCTTTTAAAACCATAAGGATTAACTTCGTTTTATACCCGTTTTCCAGTGCAAAACTCGAATTAAGAAATATTTAAATGAACCCTGGCTATTTTTATATAGAACGAGAAGGGACGTGTGAGACGCTTCTTACGCGTCACAACTTTTATACCCGGCACTCAGTACTCCATCTGCAACTTTTTCAGTCGCCAAGTAACTAAAATGAATTGCGGTTTCATAGCATCCAGATTTTGACACAGTGAAAAACATGGAAACCAGTTACCTTCTGCTGACTTCTGTTCGCCTGGTACTTTGTCTGAAAATTTTCCTGTTTTCGGCCAGGAATTTTCCTGTTTTCGGCCAGGAAACAGGAAACAGGAAAATTTTCAGACAAAGTACCAGGCGAACAGAAGTGAGCAGAAGGTAACTGGTTTCCATGTTTTTTTTCACTGTGTCAATATCTGGATGCTATGAAACCGCAATTCATTTTAGTTACTTGGCGCCTTTCTGTTATCTTCAAAATTGTAGATTTGGGATGTTTTCGCCCTTTTGCGGAGGCGGAAAGGGGCGGGTCTCATTTTTGAAATACACTGGTTTCAGTGTGAGCATACAGCAGTCTGGTGCAAAAATTTGGTGGCTCTAGCTCTTATAGTCTCTGAGAACTAGCCGACAAACAAGACGGACAGACGGACGGACGGACGGACGGACGGACGGACAGACGGACAGACAGACATGGCTCAATCGACTCGGCTATTGATGCTGATCAAGAATATATATACTTTATGGGGTCGGAAACGTTTCCTTCTGTGCGTTACATACAACCGTTATCCGCACAAATACAATATACCCTCTTTACTCTTCGAGTACCGGGTATAAAAATATGCACATTTTTCCTTGCCCATCCCTAAAGATTTGCAACCTGCTCAAAGGCAAATCTTTGACTGCAAAAACCGACGACTGCCCTGCCATTCCAGGTAGTCAGGGCGCGGATGGCACTTCCCCTTTGTACACATTTTCCGCATGGAATTCAAATCGGAAAATCGTTATTGTGCCTTTTTGCCAAGGCACAGAGGATGTCCATCAGGAGGAGGTGCAGCACTTATGCACTGCGTTTCCGTTTCCGCTTTGACATGTGCGTGTCCTTGTGTGTTATGTGTGTGTGTGTGTGTGGGCTATGGCATTTTCTTGTTGTTGTTCTTGGCATTGCTCGAATGCAGCGGAAATGTTAAGGGGCATCGCTCGCATTCACCTCAAGGGACGATTGGGACGCAGTTGTCTGCCATCGATTGTTGTGCTGTAATTTCCCCCTTTATGTCTCCTTTCTGTTTCCCTTTTCTTTCTTTACCTTTACCCATTCATTCTCTTTCCTTTCGCTTCCTCTCAGGGACAGCCATAATTGCTTTCCTTCTGTTTCAATTGTCTACAAGTGCCGCAGCGGCAAAGGCAGGCACAAAAATCATTTCTAATTTGTGCCTCTCGTTTTTGTTGCCTTGTTTTTGTGTTGTTGCTATGTGTTCGATTGCGTCAAAGTGTATTCGTGTACGCATGACGAAAATAAATCACAAAATTAAAAATACGTAACACACAGAAATTTTATGGTAAATTAACGAAAAATTGTCACTCACTCGTGCATTACGCGAGTCGGTTGAGAATCACATTTGGCTCTAAGGCGCTACCAACTGTTCTCTCTGTGCCTCTCTGCTCTCTCCTTTCATCTGTTCAGAGTTCGTTTTTCTGTTTGTTAATTCAATAATTTGCAATTTCAACAAAATAATGTGACAAAATTCGAGCTAAGGTGTCCAACGTTCAATGAGCCGTAGAGTGTATGCTTCGTCGGGACATTGTCTCTGATTTTTGATTGGCAACAAAATTAATTGCTGGCTGCAGCCAAAGTGTTGCAAAGAAGCTGTTCAAAAGTGTAAATAAAGATATGACAAGCAGCCCTATCAACAATCAAAAATATGAAGATGTTTTCATGCTCCATTCAAATAAACTTTTCCTAAGAAAATTGCATGCGAAAATTATCTATACATACATATGTACATATACATATATTTATTCCTTTAGTCACTTTCTCTGCCCTCATCTCCAGTTTTTCCCCTGTTTATCAAGCATCATAACAAAGTTGCTTTAGCCTTTTCTTGGCAAAATTTATGTACTCGTATTTACTGTGTAGCATCATCACCCAAAAACAAATGCCAAACATTTTCAAATGCCACACAAATTTCACACAAAATGCAACAAGTGCAGGGAGTCTGTTGCCTCGGACTTGCCCATATAAATATCTCACTCACTCTCTATCTCCCGCTGCCTCCATCTCTCTCTCTCTCTCTTTCTTGTTCCCCGCTGCCATTGCGTGTTGTGCGAAATGTTTTGGCGACACTTGACAAAATGCCAGAAATTCTAAATACTTTTGGCTGCTTTTGCCTTTCGTATGTCTTCGTCTTTGTTGCTGTCCGCCTTTTAGCATGCCCTTTTGGCTTGACTTGGATCCGATACGATTCGATTCGATCGTCAGGCATCTTTGCATCTCTTTCTGCCATAGACGGCCTCCTGTGCCTGTCTCTCTTTTGCTTAAATTAATGAGCTGCGTGCAAAATGCAAGTAGATCTATGTGCAGCAGCACTTATTCTGTATTTTTATATGGCCACAAATTTTATTTCTTTGCCTGTTAGCCTTTCATATTAATTGTTTTGTTCATTTGCTGAATTGTCAGGCGCTGACAGCGTCGCATCAATTTTAGATACCCCCCAGAGGAATGCCGGCGGTATCTTTACATCTCAAAATGCATTTTCATGTTTGCAATTTAAGTTTTCTACTGGTCACATTAGCACACTTTTCGATTCAATTATGAAACGTTCTGCGGGTCTCTGTCGAGTCTGTGTGTCTGTGCAAACAAAGCGCTTTTCTATGTTTTTCCTCAGCTCGAACCGGAGTCTTCCCCCATTCCAATTGATTTTCGCGCTGCCTGCTCCAACGTGAACGCTCGTTTAGCTTCAAGATACACTCTGCAAGATACACTTCACCAGCCACAGATGCTCGTGTTTTTTTCTAGCTTTGATGCTAATTGCTCGCGTCTCGAAACCTTTTAGGTCGTGGCGATCTTGTCAAGTGTGTACACACACACAGCTTTGACTTAGCTTTGGCATTAAATGTGCTAGAAAAAAATATATAGAGAGCAGCGGAGCTGTTGAAACTTGGAATGGGTTGGGCCATGATAGGAGAGCTGTCGTAAAGCCCCAAAGACTGCTGATGGAGTCTGGAGCAAAGTGTTCAATGATTTCTGCAATGAGATTCGAGTTAAGACTATACAAAAAGTACTATTACATTTTAAGTCAATGGTATTTTTATTTGACAAATATTTTAAGTTACAGAGAATATGCAACATTTATTCAATAATATAACAACATTTAATTTATCAAGTTTTTAAGAGAGTTTTAATGAGTTGAGGTACATTTAAATAGCACATAAAATATGGATATTATTAAAAAGAAACATTAAATAGGATGATATACAAAAAAATGTAATTGTATTTACTCGTAAAAATACAGGTTTTTACTTATAAAATAATACCATACAATTAAATTAGGTTGAAAGACATTGGGAAATTATTTGACGATGATACAAGATGTATTTTCATAAATAAAAACTTCCAAGCTCGAAATTATAATTCACAACTTATCCAAGGTTGTAAAAATATCATACAAATTTGTATTAAAAATTCTGGAAATTAATATCCCATCAGATAATATTTTGAAAGACATTAAGTAATATTTCAAAAGAATTATTATTAAACAAAATAGCTACACGGTAAAAACTGAGTTAAGACTAATTACAAATCCGTGTATATGAGACATGGCACAAAAATGTCCATCTTGCGTTATGTTTACAAGCCCCAGTCCCCAGTCGCATACATATCAGAATTCAATCAACAACCTCCATGCCTTGGCAACCTAGGGGTAAACGTATGTAACTCTATGCCAATCATATTCCGTATCCGCTGCGATAGCACGCCAAAAAGCGCTGAGTCAACCCGGCACGAAAGCGGCAGAAAGACAGAGAGAGAGAGAGGTGTGTGGAGAGAGAGCGCGAGCAAAAGAGAGTGAGAGCGAGCGCGGCAACATTCTCTGTCATCTGATGATGAGCAAACATAAGTAAACAAACGTCAAGAGGCAATGGCAACGGCAACGAGCGTGGCTAATTGCCTTTGGATATACCCAACCCACAGCCGCAAGCCACAAGTGTCCAAAACAGCTGTTTGCACAGAGAGAGCACGAGCTGAAAGAGCGTAACAGCAAGAGAGCGAGCGAGCGCGTGGCAGTGATAGAGAGAGAGAGAGAGCAAAGCAAGCCGGTAAACGTCGCTGCTGCAGCAGCACTGCCAGCAGCAAACGAAACTCAACCTAAAGTGCAACGCAATTGATCGAAGGGGATGGAGAAGCGTCGGATATCTAGCGGGGGGCTGGCATTTCAGTCGCCACTCAGTCAGCCGGTTGATCGTCGATCGGTCGTCATCTGCTTTGCTTCGCCTGCTTGCTAGTCGTTCGCGCCGTTTGCCTGGCAATAGTCATACTCCCCGAGCACAAGTATCCAATAGATACTCGTACTGTAAGTTGTCACTCGTACATTCAGCATTCGCGGCACGATCGAAGTGTATCTGAGTTTCTGTCGTATCTTCCGCGTTGGTGCGTTGCTCAACTTCGATAAATGAAATTCTTTAAATTAAATTCTACGCGAAGCAGCGCTGCCTTAATTGAAAACCGTTTGCCCAGTGCCCCCAGATGTTGCCCAGAGATATTTATTTATTGATAAACTGTTGATTGTCCCTCCACGCTCTCTGTTTGTTTATATAAACTTTTATGTGGTGGCTTGTACTTAATCATCGTTTGATTTTGTAATAGAGTGAATTAGCCGCAAATTGCCAACTGAAATAATGTCCGATGTGGGTCTGCGTGTGTTTGGTAACAAATGAAATACTTTTAGTGCAGTTTGTAGACAATTAAAATTGATATACAGTTTGTTAAAACAAACTTTGGAAAACTTAGCAAGAGTGCACAAATTTAAGTGCTAAATGCTCTTCTAGTCGGTTTTATTTTGCTGCTAAAAGTGTTGAAAAATTTTTAAAAACTAATGAAGAACTTGGAGAATATTCGTTTAATTTTGTGTGTAGCGCTAGCGTTTAAAAATATTAAAAAATATCCCAAAAAGTTATTGGACGTTCTATACATTTTTTCGAAAAAAAAAAAAAATTACAGCAAGTGTCCAAATTTAAGTGCTAAATATTATCTAAATTGTATGTTTTGCCTGTTGAAAATATGGAAAATATTAAAAATCCAACGAAGAATTTGGAAAATGTTGCACATGCCTCAGAAATAAGTTAATAATAAATTTAAAAATGAATTCCCGAAAATTGAGTTAATGGCTTTGGTTAATCAACCGCACAAAGCTACACCAAAATATGTGGCCTGCAAACATATGTATGTATGTGGATACATATGTACATTTGTATGCACATAAATACATATTTACCTAGATACAGACGTGTTCATATGTACATATGTATGTACATACGTAAGCCAATTTCGATTGAGGCCCAAAATAAATGCCATAAAACATTAATTTGCTATGCCAAAGCAGCAGCAGCCAACAACCCATTCGATTGAGGCGCTCTTTTTTTTTTGTAGTTCGTTTTTTGTCATTCGATTGCCAAAAAGTAAACACAGCAAATATGACAAAAAAAATGGCAGGAAAAAAAAAAAAGAAAAACGAACAAGCGAACATCTTCGTAAACAATATGCAAAACACTTCTTCCCAATAAATAAATTTAAAAAAGTCACGAAAACAAAAGGCAGCGAAAAATAAGTAAAAAATAAAATCTCAGAAGTGCAGTTGAGTCATTCTCTCCCTCTGCCGGTAACTCTCTTTCTCGCAGTGTCTCGGTAGCTCAGTTTCTCAGCTACTCAGAGATCTTGTGTCGGCCTTAACCAGTTTTCAGTTTCATTTCCATTATAATTAACTTTTTAGCTTAACTTAGATTTCTGTTTATATAATCGGAGTCTCGGGGCAGTCAGCTGTTCAGTGTTTTTGTTTGCATTTTGTTTTGCTTTTGGCAATCTCACTCTGAGCAGCAGCTGTAGCTCTCATTTGTATCTGTATCTACTCATATCCGCCGAGATTCTAGCTGCAGGTTGCGTGTACGATCGAGTGCGTGAAATTCCATGCCATCGACTGAAATTGGAGAAATTACCGTGGCCTGCGTGTTGAAAGTGCGTTGCATTCTGTGTTGCAATCATCCGGCATGGGCATGCTTCGTGGCTGATGTTGCAGTTGCACTGCCAGTTGCAGCTGCGGTTTGTCATGTGTGGCACCACACCACACCACAGCACACACATTTCTTACGCTTGACGAACGGTAATTGAAATATGTGAATAATTGCTAGATTTGTGAGCCAAAATGGCATGGCATGAAGAAAGATATACAAACATCGAAAAGGAAAAGTTTCCAAATAAAAGAAAGATGTGCCGAAAATCTCTTCAAATTGAGTAGTCTTTGGTTGATTTTGGAGATACTTCTTGAGGTTTGATCGCTTTAGTTAGTGCCTTTAGTTCTCTTATAGTTACTCTCCAAGATAAAACCAGTTTATACTTTTACGGCTAACTATTTATAGAAATTGAATTAGCTCTTAAATTAGTTTCAACTTTCTGTTAAAGTGCTATCCGAAGATGCTTTTAGCTTTTAGTTGTAGTTTAAGCTACGTTGATAAATGTTAAAGATACATTTTATGTGCAGCCTTTGGACTGCTTTAAGCTATTTCTCACAAGTCAAAGTTAAGCTTATCTTGCTTATCTTAATGGTTTCACTTATTTTGTTACCTAAATGTGTTTCTAAAAAATGAATTTAGAAAACAACAACTCGCACTAAAACTTAGCGTTTAATTTCCGTTTTCCCTTCAACCCACAGTCTACACCTTTGACTCTTTTTGCTACATCTCCATCTCGGCTCTGAACTACTCATTCAAAGCAACTCTTCAATATATACAATTCCCCATCAATTCATCCATTAAGCAAATTTACATTACAGTTCTTTGTTCTCTCTTTGAAGGGCCAACAAAAAACTCTTCAACTTGTCAACAATTTTCCATATTTCTTGTGCAATTTTTCATATTACTCAACCACTGGCCCGTACCGTACCTCGGATTGCCTAGACAATTGTCATTGTTTCAGTTAGAATTATGCACAACATTTCCTTGACTTTGTTGCTAAAGACACAATAGACAGATAGACCAACAGGTTCTTCATGGGTCCTCCAATTAGGGGTATAAACTCTTACAATGATGGGAACTCTGCTAAAGCACTGAGAGAACATTGTGCAATGTGCTTCAAAAGTTCCCTGTGCAGTCGGAGACAACAATTAATTGAAGAAATCACGCACGGTCAGGGGCAGTGGGCAGTGGGAAGGGGCTGGCTGTCGTCTAAGGGGTTATAAATTCTATGGAAAGAGCGCAAAGTGAATGACAACCAATTCCATGATGACTTCTGATGGACAAATACGGCTAACGGGCTCTATGACCCAAAAGAAAAAGAAGGAAAAGCAAAGCCAAAGAAGAGAGAAGAGGGATAGAGGCATGAGAGTGAAGCAGAGACGGAGCAGAGACCAGAGCAGCTCAAGGCGACAAGTTTTGCATACTAAAAGATACAAAATTGTATTATGGATGCCCCTCCGACTGCTGCTCCTCGACTGTTGTTGCTGCTCCTCCTCCTCCTTCTGCTCCTCCTTCTCCTCCTTCTGCCTCATTTTATGGCCGTCTTTCAATCGAATTGTGGACGTCAATCGAGTGGCCCCAGCCCCCCCTCTATCACCATATTCCTACAATGCGTTTCAATCAGAGAATTTTAATTATTATTTTCAATTATCGAAAATGGCCTGTGCCTCCCTCTGTCTGTCTTTTCTTTTCAAGTGTTTTCCTTTTTGCTCATTGTTGTTTCTTTATCCATAGTATCTGTATCTGTGTCGGAGTCCCTCTGTAATTCGGGGGCGTATTGTTTAATTATGCATTCACCCCTACCCATTCCCAGCCACTGACCCTTCTCTCCACCTCTTTCTATCACTTGTTGTGGCATCTGCTTTGGTTTCGCTTCGATTTTGTGATTAATTTTAATTAAATTTTCCCAGCTACATCAGGGAATACAGAGCTCCAGTTCTGGAATATGCCCTGCTTCAGTTTAAAGTTACTCCCCCGAAAGGCTCAGCTGTTAATATTTTCTGTAATCTTTTATAATTTTTTATTTATTTATTTAGTTATGTTTTCTGCTGAATTTTGTGATTCAGCTGAGCAGCTGAAGCTCAAGCTTTTAGCTGCAAGCTGTTAACTTATAAATTAAACAACTGTCTACGCTACAGTGCGATGCTTCCGACTGCTGAAATTGGAAACTAAAGTAAACACAAGGCGTAGAGCAACCGGAGAACCCAGAGCCCAAAGCCCCCAGAGCTCCAAGCCTAAAGCCGAGGGGAACCCAAAGCCAAAACCCGAGAGTTCCATATGCCAAAAGCTGATCATAAAGCCCAAAGCCGAGTAAACCCCAAGTGATGGTTGTCAGGTAGTCTTCCCAGCTGATCCAGGTTCCCAAAATTTGAGTACTTACGATAAAATATGACAACTAAGAGAAATAAGAAGCAAGGGAAGTGGGAGATTTGTGTGGCTGTGCATTTCATCTGAGGAATGTGATTTTCGTCTAAGATATAGAGTTTCAGTAGATAAAGTGATCTTTTGGGCAACTTCCTCTGGCTAAACACTCTTCAAATCAGCTATAGAGATTCATGTTTCCGCTACTTCAGCCAATAGCTTAGCTCTAACCATGATATGTTGCAAAAAAGAGTCATTCTCTGCCCTTAGCAATCGCAGCCAATATTCCAGCTGTATGTTAGTGCACTTTAACAATCATTCAATCTTCATCATTTTGCCATTTTTGCCAGAACTTTGTCGACGACAGCAATAATAATGATAATTTTGTTGTAGTATTCGAACTGTTGCCTCGGCTAGGGCAGTCGGCAGTCGGCGGCTCATCGTGAACTGAGTACACAATGGCTAAAGTACATACCAGATACACAGATACAACAACAACAACAACTACAACACATGCGGCAACAGAACAAACCCAAAACAGAGAAGGAAGCAATAGCGAAAAAAACTGAACAGAAACTGAAAAAAATTCAAGTAAAATAAACCGCAGAGCGAAACGCGAAATGGCAGCGAAAAAAAAAATAAACGCGACTGGCAGCAGTTTGTCACTCAATCGCACCAGACATCAGTCGCGTTTACGGATCGGCAACGAAAACATCTAACCCACAAAATTCTCTACGAGTATCTAACAGATACTCTGAAATTGGGAGACGGGCTTTCGGCCGATAGCAGAAATTACATTTGCCGCGCACGAGCGATTCCAAGTCAAAGTTTAAGTTCAAAACGTGCGTCGATCTCTCAGATACTCGGACCGATTGCACCCCAAGTGTAAGATACAGTGTCTCTGAGGCATGCGTGTACGCCATACAGTGTATCCGAGACATACGTGTACTCAAAAAAGTCGCATTATCGTAGTTTTTAAATCGGAATTTGAAATGCACATGGAATTTGCATAATTAGCGGGCAAAGCGATAAGAACTTTGGTTGGTACAAGAAAAAGTACAGTGGAGAGTCGAGAGACAACGAGACAATGGTGTTAAATGTTCTAAGACTGAGCGAAGGGTACAGTGCGCACTGCCATAATTGTATTGCCATAAATGAGAGTATGACAAAATACTATTTAACGACATTTACATGTTGAAATTATAATTTCAACTTTGGAAGAGGAATCTACTACAGTAAACAACAAATAAAGTTAGCAAAATTATCTTTAAAATGTGCCGAAAAGTTAAATCAGAACCTGCTCCAAAACCTACCTTAATGAATAAAGAATGAAAAGCTTCAAAGATTTCTTTCAATGACGTTCCAAAAATTAACAAAAAGTTAATGAATAATCACACTTCCAATACTTTGAACGATAAAAACTCAAAAACTTACACATTTTCCCTAAAAATATATAAAGATTATTAGCGGTACCCACTGTCCCAACATATTGTTTGCCATTATTGAGCAACTCTATTTACCTGTGAAAACAATGGCACAAAATGCGCCACCGACAAACACAATCGTGTCGAGTGCAATTTAAGCTCAAAAGCAGCTGAACATCTGAACTCAAACACAAGGGATAGAAGAGAGGAGTAGTGGCAAGAGAGGTACAGCAAATACTCGTGTAAAGTAACAGACAAAAATCCGATTTCCGATCCAATTCGCGTTACGGCGTTACGGTTGAGTGACTCCCGAGCTGTAGCTGGGGTGTGTCTGTCCATAAATAGCCACAAAAATGAAGGTTACAGATGAGCCTCTCACAACCGACACTCGGCTGGTCTCTCACCTTCAAGGTCAGCACGGCGCCCTTAAGTCAATAATATTTACAGATAAACAAAGTATATATTTCCCCCTATACATTATAAAACATTTGCGCAAACACAAGTGTTATTTGAATGCAAATTAACATACACCTAACCCCTGGCCAACTATTTTCCATTCACGTAATTGTTTTTCGTACTGAAAATGAATCACTCTAAGGAAAAATTCAACACCAAAAAAAAAAGTAATCCACTCAAAGAACCGAAGATTGAATTCAACAAACGGAAATTGTCATGTCAAATTTTGGGTTGCCTTTCGGCTTTTGCCTTGCTTTTTCGTGTGTGTATTTTTTGAGGTAAAACTTTGAGTGCAGTCCCGTATTAAATACAATATGTCAACAGCTCATCAAAGCGGCTAAAATGTCTAAGAAAAAAAGAATCTTAAATATAAGTTCTAGTGTAAAGGAAACCTCACGATCTGTACCAAGTCTGTGCCACATTTTCTGTGTTAAGTAATATATTTATAATTTTTGTTTTATTTATTGGAAAGTGTATGCAATAGAGCTGATAGTTTCGAGGAACTCTATATTTCTCTGCCACGACTCTGTCACTCTGCCGTTTCCATTTTGCAACAGTCTCAACTCCCTTTCGATATTCTTCAAAAAAAGCAGACAAAAAATGTTTTTATCATGCTTCAAATGGCCCCCGCTTATAATGGAAAAGCGTAACTTTACGCTCTGAATAATTTTCATTTAAACAAAAAAAAAACAACTACAAAAACCACACAGCAACAACTACACATAATAAAACAAGCAACACATGAGGTGTGCTGAGGTGCTGCTAAAAAAAGCAAAAGTTCAAAGTGTAAAAGTGAAGTTGATGTGATAATTGTGTGCGAGACTCTGCCCCTAGATAATGTACAGAAAGTGTTCAAAAAAAATTGCTTTCAAAATAGCTTAAAATTGGGTTGAAAAGTGTGTATAAAAGTGAGTTGAACATTTTTTTTGACAAGAGCCTAAAATTGTGTTTGAAGAGATTAAAAATTGTGTCTTAAAGTGGCTTGAAATGTTGTTTAAAAATAGGTTGTTATTGGCTCTGAAAATGGGTTAAAGATGGTGTCTAAAAGTGGCTTAAAAATTGTATCTAAAATGGCTTAAAAATTTCATAAAATTCAAACCTTTAGCGATCGCCTAATAGGCATTCAAAAACAAAAAAATTACCGCTCTACATCCAAAGTTCGTCTGGAGAGTCGCAGCGAAGCGTAACAAAAATGATTACGGCAAATGTCACAAGCACTTACAACAGTCACAACAAAAAGCGTATGCACATACAGCTACAGACATTCTGTAGGGTTACGAATCAATTTGTTTTGCATATGTCGCAGGACGGGAAACAGACGGAAACACTGTTCCACTTTTGGTTCCACCTGCAAGTTGGGGAGACTCTTGTCAATATTTGCACTTTCTTTTGAGTTCGTTTCTCTAAGTTACATTCCAAAGAGAGAGAGAGAGATCTGCTGAGGAGCTTGTCTATTTACGCATATTTATGTCTATATGTTGGTCATGTACAAACAAGAAGCCATCAGCTACGACAACGACATTATTATCATCATCATCATCATGAGCTTCATCTTTCGGCAGTCTGTCAATGGCTATGGCAACCGTCAATTTTTAGTTGGGTCAAAAGAAATTGAAAATAGACAGGCACACAGCACAGGCAGGTGGATTTTTAGGGGGGAAAGAAAACCAAGGAAAAGTAAGCAAACGTGAAGAGAAATAGAAAATGCCAACATAAAATATTCAAATTTCAAAGACACCAAAAAAGTCAATTGTAAACCAGTGGGGGAATTTTTTTTGAAGCAGATTTTAGATGAAATGTTTTTGGGTTTTGAGTGATTTTTGGTAGCTCTTGGGATGCAATTTTAAATGAATTTATATAGATCGTTGTGAGAAAATATAGTCTACATTGGATATGGTCACATGCTGACAAGTTTTCCAGCGTCTTTGAGGCGGCGATCATTTCCTCAAGAATTTCACATGGAAATAAACCCAACTTCATAGTCAGACCTTTTGTTTTTTTGTATTTCTTCTTTAACGATCATTTTGGGTATATATTTAGCTGTCGAACAGTTGCGGGATTGTTAAGTTTTCCAAGACCTGGCTTACTATTTACCTACACATATTTGTTTTAATTTTTGTTGTATATTTTTTGTGTCTTGTGTAAATACAGACCGTTGAAAGCCGTTTCTTTCAAGCTGATTAGAGAGACTCAAACAGGTGTTATATACATATGTACATGCAGAAAGGCAGAGAGAGCGAGCTAAATATATATGCCTGGCTTCGACACTTTTTCTCTACTTTATTGCATTTTTATCCCACTTTTTTTTGGGCTGCAAAAATCATTTGAAACCCTATATATGAATGCACATAAAAATGTTTTAAGCGAAAGCTTCGTTGGCTTCCCAATCGCTTCTTTATTGCATTTATTTTTGTTGTTGTTTGCTTATTTTTTTAAATTTTTAATATCATTTTGTGAAGCCTCCTTAACGTACTTTAAATTGAAAATCAAATAACTGCGCTATGTGATCGCCATAATAATCGTAATAGTAAAAACAAATATCGCATATGTATATCGGGTCATGTCCGGTCCATTAGCGATGGGTACTCGCACGGGGCATGTGCAACAAATTGAAAGTAAATAAAATACAAAAAAAGACCCACATCAACATATCATCAAAATGATAATAACAATATAAAAAAAAATGGCATAACTGCAGCACAACTCAGCGGACAATATGGCAAATTAATTAGTTATACAAAAATGGCAGAGACCATAAAAAGTTGTGTAAAAATGTATAGTAAAAAGAGGCAGAAAGTATCTTTCGTGTGTGTGTGCAATGCAAATAAAATTCAAATTATCCACAAGTGAATAATTGTGGCATTTTAATGGCAGGCAGGTGGACAACCAACTAAATAATATATTGGTTTTTCAGTTTTTAATATAGCCCAGGAGGCACATTAAACAACAACAAAAACTAAGCACAAAAAGTAGCAAAAAAAAAGAAAAAGTGTGTTTTGGGCCCAATTGCAATTTATTCCTCCGTGTCGTGGGCGCCAACTAGCGGCCAAATAAATAACATGAAAAATCCGAGTATCATGGAATGCAGCAATTCCTTAAACAACAATAATAATAATACTAATGCGGAGAACAATAACAACAGCGGGAGCAGCAACAACAACAACAACAGCGGCATCCCTGTCTCAAACAATATCAACGGAAACGGAAATGGAAATGGCATTGCCAGCGAACAGCAGCGCACTCTATCGGGTAAAACAAATCCTGCAGCATCACCCTCGTCACCTAGCAGCAACAACAACAACAACAACATTGGCTACAACAAACTAAGCTGCTCCACGGGCTCATCGCCGCAGCATCATCCACAGCACTCGCCCTCGCCACCGCATCAGCAGCAGCACCACCACCATCAACATCATCCCTATGGCCATGGCCACCAGAACCCAAACCAACAGCCGCCAACGATGTCCACAAACATGACCACAAATGGCCATCAGTTGTATCCGGCGATAACGGCAACGTATTGGCTGCCGCCACCAAATCCGGCGCCATATTTAGTTCCAGGTAATTAGTGTTACTTGCGTGGGCGAAAACCCAACAGTGTACACAGAGTGGAAAAGTTGTAACTGGTTGAAGTTTGGTTATATGTTTGGAGTGGGGCAAATTTGTTGATATTTTTGTTAAAAAGTGTAAATGGGACATTCCAAGTCGGACATTATAGTTATACTGACTTATAGTTATAAATATAATGGAGCGAAATTGAGCATTGATTGATGCATTCGTAAACGATCTAAAGATCTACCAAATGCTATAAATTATAATTCCTTTTTTAGATATTTTGTTTATAGAAAACACCTTTAAAAATAAAAAATTGACAAATTATTTTTGCCGGGTTTTAAAACTGATTATTCAGACACCTGAATCTGTCTTTCTAGCTTCCTGTATGTCTTCTTTGTTAGCTTTGTCATTTTTGCTGCACCTATCCCTATGCCTGGTTCACCTTACAATCTCCCCACTGTACCGGTTCTATTGTCTAAAACTCATTGCAACTTTTCGCTTTGGCTGCGGAAGTGCAAGTCGCCTGCAAAAAAAAAAATTTTGCAAATTATATTTCCGTGTTTATTGTGCAGCTCACGAGGATTACAAAGCAATAGCGGGCTCGGGGCGCTAGAGGGCGCCAGCCAACAGTGAGGGCTGGGTGGGGGCATATGAGCCGTGGGTGGAGCGTGTTTCATGTTTCGATGCAAGTTCTGTGCTCTTTTTGCTGCACTTTCTGCTCGAGTTTTTTGTTGGATTGTCGTGTATTTTATATATGTGCATGCTCGTGCCAAGTGGCTAAATGTTAAGCCATTGTAAGGGTGGGGGAGGAATCAGTGTGTGGGGTAGTGTGCTGCATGCATATTCCTCTCTCTGTCTGTGTGTGTGTAATTTCATTTGCAAACGCCACTTGCTGGGCAGCTAATTAAATTTTAGCTTTGTCAAGGGACTTTTTTGCATGCCCTCTGTAGCCAGTGAGGGGGCGGGCGGAGGCCAGAAAGAGCTGTCAGTGGGTTGGGGAAATGGTTTGATATAGAGTTTGTTTGGCTTAGCCCTTTTATACATGTGTAGATTTGTAGATGTTATACTTGTTAGTTTTTCTTTGGCTTTAAAACTAATTTAGTTTGATATTTGTTTAGTTGTTTATTTGGAAAGTATGTTTTTGATTTACAGATTAATTTCCTGCTCTCTGCATGCACATGTGTATGTCTAAATCGAATTCTAAAGCTAAAATATTTTGGGAATTATGGAATTCCTTATATTTCGATGCATTACATGCACTTCAAATGCACAATCAAATAACCATCCACGTTAGAATAGTTTAAATAAAATAAAATGAACATACAATTATTCCACTTTTTATGGAAAAATAGTCGCTTTAGAATTTTGGTTTATTTGATGTAATTTTTCTCTATGTAATTCATCTTCATTCATTTATTTTCTAACTAGTTCTTTCCTTTCCTATTTCTTATTTTTATTATTTATTCAAAGCTCAACAAAAGCCTCCAAGTAGCAGCTGTTTTGGTAGCGCTTCCACCTACATGTTTCCTAGCCTTCGTTCATTAGCTTCTTGCATAACTGCCATAGCAATCAGGCTGCCACGACTCGCAGCAGATCAATTAGCACAACTTAGCCAAAGCTAATCAACCAACCAGCCAACCAACCATCACACTGTTGTTACTCGAGTAGTCAACCCAAAGCGATTTCTGGTGCTAATATTTTTAGTATTTTAAGGTTAGCGAAGACCAAAAGTCGCTTCGGAGTCTGACATGATTTTAGATTGGTCAATCTTCTTGGGTCTGGCCACACTCCTTCCCTCTTTCTGGTTCTTTTTCTTCGTCCAAGAAGATGATGGCCACACTCTCTCCCTTCCCCTCTTTCTTGCTTGGTTTCTGTCACTTGGCTCGTTGATGTGACAGTCTCTTGGGTTTGCCTTTGGGTCGGGGGCTGCCCCCACAGCTCTTTCGGTGGCATGCAAAAAGCTACGTGACATGTGGATAGTTGGTGTTGTGGCTGCCGCTGCTTTCTGCTGTTGTTACCATAGCAAAACGTGTTACATTTGTGTTAACGCATTTGCACACGTTGACTGAATGGCAGAGAAAGAGATGTACATCCCGTATATACATTTATAATGCCACAAAATTCTAAAATCCACAAGCTAAATTCACACATGCACACACAGATGTTACACTTCACTTTTGACTGACAGCCATTTTGACTTGTGTGAGCTGGGCCCGCCGCCCACCCTCTATTTGGAGGTGTGTGTACAGTACCTCGTCACTTGATCTTCCCTAGAAAATTATTATTATATTGTGTGTTGTTATTTGTTCGTCGCGCGTTTGGCTGCATCGAATTGCTTTTAAAATATGCACTTTATTTATTTATAGTTTTTTTTTGTTCTCGTTTTTCCGTTTCTTTTGAGCATCTTCTTTCGTGTTAGTTTTTGTTTTGCTTTTAGCTGCTTATTTATGCCTGCTTCTTCGGGTTCTAAACGCTTCTCTGGCTGGAGTCAAAGTCGGACTCAAAGTCAACAATTCGCTTTTCACATTTCGCATATATCGCATAAATATGCAAGTCATGCGCCAACTTAGACGGGCAGACAATTGCTCCTACCCCTCCCTCCCTTCTGCGTTTTCCTAAACTGTGAGGTTATGTCGGGTTTCCTCATGGCTTACAAATCGCGAGAGAGCGGAGAAAAAGAGAGAGCGAGAACGAGAATGTGGGCAAAGCGGTATGCGAGGGGAAGTACTGGAAGTGAAGGGACCGCAATGTCTGAGGGGATAGTTCCAGTAATGAGAATATTTTGTGTTATTCTGTATGCAAGGCGCATATGGTATTTGAGGCTATGATGAGAGCAGAGGGAAGAACACGTTCGGTGGTGCATAATGAAAGTGGTATGCGAGTTTCATGGAACCTAAACTGTATGCAAATAAATGCATTAGATAAAGGGTGGACGGATTTATCATTGAAACGGATGAAAGTGGATTCTAAATGGCATTTCAATAAGGTATACGAAATCATTCAAACAGTATGCGAAAATATTTTTGAAGATTTGTTAAATTAATTTTAAATTAATAACGGATCTCAACAGCCTCAAATGCCATATTTTTTTGATTAGATATGTAAAGATTTAGTTTTTCAAAAGCTACCCATAGTACACATAGGCAGATATGTACATAAGTATAAGTGAGGATTTATTGAACACATTTATTTTTGCACATATGTATATAAATGTGACTACAAGTTAGAGTAAAGTGAAGCTTAACGCTGACTTTGATGGCTAACTTTAATTAACTATATTCTCGTCATTGTTTTAAATTTGATTAGCAAAAATCTATCAAAGGCGCGAGGTATTCAGTTTGCTGCCTCTCCCATACATGGTTCACAGAAGTTTTAAATTCTGTAAATAAAACAAAAAACTTTCCTCTCGCTCTCGTATTTCCAATCGCATTTAGGAAATTACGTGAATGTTGCTAGAAAACGCTATTCATTTCCCACGGTCTCACACACACAGTGGAACAACTCAATTTGTTTTGCAGATAATTTGTCCAAACTCTAAGCCAATTGACAATTTGCCAAAGCCACGCCCAGGCAAATGACGCCCAGCTGTAACCCCTAGAACACCATCTAACCCATCTAAGCCCCTTCGAATCACAAACAAATCAAACATCAAACAGCAAGAGATAGACAGAGAGACGGAGAGGGGCAGTTGACCAGAGCAAAAGCTGAACAACGAACGAGAGGAGAGGGTTCAACGAACACCACAGAATGAACAACATCCCAGCCACATTTTGCATAGACAATGCACGAGAGGAAAAACAAAAACAACAACAAAACTGAATGCGTTACAGTTCAATAGCAGCACGGAATTGAGAGGTGGAGAGAGGCGTACTGGGGGTGCGGGCCACCGGGTCGCTGCTTGATCGACTGGAGGAGGGGCCGCCTGTCCATAAGAACGAAATGAATTTCTGTCGCTACAAAAACACACAAAACAATGCGGAATACGTAATCAATTGATACGGGATGTGTGACACACACACACATGCATATGTATAAGTATTGAGTAGCTGTATATATTTACATGTCAAGCAAAAAGAAAAAATGATACAGAAAAAAGCAAAATCAAACCTTGGAGCTGGGAAAATTCAACTTAAATAAGCAGCGAAAATGCGCATTTATTGCCTATTTATGTGAGCAATCGGGTGGATGGAGTAGCTTTTTAGACACATATAGATATGTATTAATCTATAAACTTATGTATACATATGTAGGTACATTCTAAGTAACTCCCCTACCTCCTCTTGTTGCACGTTTAGAGCTCTGCCTTCAGCGGTGTTGCTGCCTCGAAATCCTTGTGCGTTGTGCCTGCAGCTTAACCATTTTGCAGATGAATTCCGCTTCAGGAATTTTAAGCTAATTAGCAGAGAGAGCCAGAGCATAGAATTTCCAAAGCATGCTGTGCTTTGTCTGAGCTTCAGTTTTGCCAAGGAACTGGAAGGGGAATAATTTCTAAGAAAGGCTTAAATTGAGTGAATAAGTAGACGAAATTGTGCTTTTTTCGTAGAGGGAATACTTGACAGTTAGATGGGAAGATAACTCACAGAACTTACTTTAAACAATGCACAGTTTTTCCTCCACTTTTGCTATTATTTATTACAATTGTATGAAAAAAAAAGAGAAAGAAGAAACTCCCAGCTAATCATCTTTACTTGGCAGGTGGCATCAAGTCTTTACAGATTTTAAGGCACTCTCCTATGAAGCATTCCCAAAGCTTTATTTATCCCAACATTCAATCATACATCACCACCTTTTATGGCTAATGACTTTATTACACAGAATCAACGTTGCAAAAAGGTTTTATCCTCAAATCTAAAGGCAAAAAACTTTGCATTTAATAAGCATCCACACACGACACTCTCCAGTTGCCTTTCCACCAAAAAGTAATCACCAATTGCCAGCAGTTTTGCTCCCTCAAGATCCCCCTCATTATTATGCAAAGCGCATATTGAGGCAAGTCGCAAAAAAACGAAAAAAAGAGCAGCTCAAAGAGATATTTTACGAGTGTCTGGTGGCAGATTTGAGCTGCCAGATGGTGGAGGAGAGAGGGCGATGCTGACTTACAGACTGTGGCAATAAAAATTACTTTTGACGTGACATCTAGGCAGCACCGAAAAAAAGCCGCAAATATGCAGAAACACCTTGAAAATTGAGACAGAGAGAGCGAGAGAGAGAGAGAGAGAGAGCGAGTATCAACGAGATTAAATGTGCAGCAAGGCATGAGATATAAAATGACATAGGATACAACGCCAGCAATTTATATTACGAGTGTGTCAGTATTTGTTTCTGTGTGTCTGTGTCTCTCCCCCACAACTAAAAAACAATAAGCTTTATTGTCTACAGGGGGGAGCGTGCGTCAGAGAACCAGTTTGCACATCCAACAGAATCAACCTCAGCCAGAAACCGATCCAGACCTCTGGCAAATAATGAGCTACGCAAAAATGTAATTCAAATATGTGTGCGCATTAATCACCTGAGTGATGGATGAATCTGCAGCTGCTCTTAAGCTGTTCAATATGCACCTAACTGTGCACCTTCATATTCCTTTCTAATACATTAAATTCCCTTCAGCAGCTTTTCTTGTTACATTTTTCAGACATTTTGATGCCCGATTAACTTGTCAATTAGTGGTCAAAATAGAAATTAAATTGAAGGCGTATATTTTTTGTTGATTGATATTTGCTCAAGTGGTTTTTCATTAAGTAATTTTCAGTTCTCCACTTGAGCGAAAGAAAACAAAACTTCTTTGTAGTTCCCTGGCTCCAAGTGGCTGCAGCTTGCCAAGAACCGAAAGAATATAAAAGCAAAAATTACATACAAAATTGAGATAAATATTAAGTGAAAGAAGGGAAGCGGGGATGCATAAGGGGGTTGCTCTATGACTTTTTCTATATCTAATTGCACTTGCACGTCTTTTTGTTCTCCCTTCAACTCTGGCGCCCCCCTTTATACACATGTATTGGGCCTCTCCGCTCAAGGCACATCTCATCTTCAGGGCAAGTTGCCAGTGAAGCACTTGAGCACATCAGCAGAGTGGTTCGGGTTGGGGCTGGGGTAGGGGCGCACATTAGAATAGGAATAGCTGCTGGCAGCGGTAATTGAATGAGGAGCAGCACAAAGGCAGCCCAGAAACGGTCATTGGATGGACAAAAAAAAAGAAGGAAAACAGCAGAAAGAAAATAAGCAAGAGGGAAAGCCGAACCAGTAATACGCTTATGAAATATGAGACTGTGGCTCTATGATTTTCGGGAACTATTTTGTGTAATGAAGATGTGTATTACAATGTGGATAAAATATAGAAAATGTTAAAGAAATGTTGTAGATTTTTTGTAGATTTATCTAGGAAACAGCAAAGTATTCCTTGCTTCAGCCTGCTTGAAGTTTCTCTTTGTTAACAATTTAGACAACCCTTGTAAACTCCACTCTTAGCTAAAAAAAATCTCCTCTTTGACGTGAACAGAAAATGGCATACAAAACTCACAAAATATCCCGCACATAACGCAGCACACAAATGAACCCTTCAAGCGTATAGCCAAAATGAGCAACAGCCGGTGGGTAGGGGGGTAGAAAGATCTCTTTAGATCCCACCCAAACCCACCATCCTTGATGGCAGCTGGCAGTGTGCCTGGTGCAGCGTCCTCGCTGCTCTCTTTAGGTTTCAATCTCCCTCTCTTCATCTTCCCCTCTCTCTACAGCTTTCCGTCTCTCCGCAGCTTCTCCCTTTTATGCTGCTGCTGCTGCAGCGGAAATTGTGGCGCTCGCGGGCCGGAAGTGTTGCCAACGTAATCGAAACGTGCCCGGGCTCCTGGCTCCTGTCGACAGAGTCGATGACGCCGTCCGGTCAGTGGCTGTTATTAGGGCGAGGGGCTAGGGATAGGGGCTGTATTGCCATAGTTTCTGACTGTTTCGAAAAGGGACCCAGAGGCAAGGGTAGCACTGGCTGGGAGAGTCACTGACTAGGGCTGAGTTGGCTAAGTTTAATGATTTCATACATTTGTCGCAGCGGTTGGCAACACGAATGTCATTAGCTTTTATGATTGTTAATTGTATTTGCGGGGACACGGGGGTGCAGGAGGACGGTGTGTGTGGGGTAGAATTAACTGAGTGGAGGATGAACGGAAAGGCGGATGAGCAAAGTGGAAGTGGAGTGTACGAAAATTATACTCTGATTGGATGTGGGAAGGTTTTTTTTTTGTACATGAATGTAGGGGTTTTAGTTCCTGTAAGAGAGGTAATTCTTTGAAAGGCAATCTAAAAGAAAGACAGAACTTTGGATATATTAAACTCATAAGAAAGTTACTGAAAATTCTAGTTATTTATGCCGCCTTGAAATGTTTTGATGATAAATATGAAACCCTTCTGGACATGGAAATCAATTTATACATAAATACGCGCTCAATACATCTATTTTACATCGTTTTATTGCCCTAGTCATCCAATCATCCGTTTGCATTTTTTTCCCGTTTTTCTTTTGTTTGAAACTGTCTTCCAGGATCCCTTTGCTGACTAATCTATCCAATATCCATCTTATATGTCAACAATTAATTTCTCAATCTATCAACCATTATTCCTCCTTCCTTACTCGATCCAGCTCAACCCACTTTCATCGCATTCAAAAGTGGCGCACAAAGCCCCACCTCCAACCCCGCCTTGTGCTCTGTTCTAAATTAATTACATGCACATAATTATTTCTTACAAAACGTCAACGGGTGGCAAAACGTGGCAAAGCGTACACCACACCAAAAACAACAAAAAAACACGAGAGAAAAAAATAGGGAAAAGACTTTTAGTTGAAAATTCCATTTTAATTTCCGTTTCCGCATCAACATTTTCCGCTTGTCAATTATTGCGAAATTATGCAAATATGTTGTGCAGACAGAGGGAAGAGTGGAAGCCGGAGAGGGATGAGGGAGCGCCAGGAGAGAGTCGAAATGTTGAAATTTGTACGCATTAAACGCGTTTCCCACAGAAGGGCTTCTCCCTCTCTAGCACTTTCTGTGTCTCCTCTCTCGCCCTTACTCTGTCTCCTCCCTCGCCTGTCTCTCTCTCGCTGACTCTCGCTCCCTCTGTTGTCTCTTTCTTTTTTACTCTCGAGACTCAACACCGCCAGGGAGCTTAATTGAATTAAAACATAAAAATTTCTGCACCGCAATAAGTTTTGTCTGTTGGCCCCTTCAGGGTTTTGGGCCCATAAACCTGTCGGCCATCAGGGGAATGAAACAATTCGGTTTGTGCGCTTAAGGGAACGCTATCTACCCCACATATGGCGTATGTGTAATGGCTATTTTAGTGCATTTTGATAGGCAGCAACAAGGAGTAATGAGCATCATAATTTTTTACATTTTACAACATTTTTTTTGTGCACAATTGGCGGGGACTTTAAATTAATTATGAGAGCACGTGCCGTAAGTATGCAATGGAAATTTGCTGTGCAATAAATATTTATGCAGCTGAGCAGCAAAGGAACGAGCTACTTAACAACACAATCATATACAAATATGTGAAAAGTTTTAGGAAAGTCCGCAACGGCAGGGCGGGCAACACTTGAAAGTTTGGAGCCTGCCGCTTGGCTTATTCATTTATCAGTACAGTAAACACACTTATGTATGTATGTGTGGATATAACCAAGGCAGAATTTGGGCATCTCCTTGTCCCTGTTTTAATGATCAAAATTTAATTGAAATCTGAGCCAAGTAGCCAGCTTAGTTTGTGATTGGCAGCCTTCATAATTAATTGAAGATTCAATTGCTGCTTGCAGATAGAACACAGGTTGATGGACACACAACACATTAATTCTTGGCGCTCTGCCAACACAATATATTAATTCTTAGAGTTTTGCGAGCACAGAAAACAGGAGTTCTTACAGCTGTGCTTACACAACGGCAATTTCGAATCCAGAACGAGTTGAATAGCCACAGGAAATCGAAGTCAAACAAAAGCAACACAGAAATGGAAACCCAAATCTCAATGTAAATATAAATAATGATTTCTCAAATAATGTCTGCCTGTCTGTGTGGCATTTATTAGGGTTCTTGGTGAAATTATAGCCATTAGCTAACACTTGTTCACATCTGTTTTTACATATGTATTGCTTTACAGCTACTCTGCTTTCTGCACTGTCTGCTCTCTGCTCTACTCTCTGCTCTCTACTCTGCTCTTCCCTGTGAAAGCTATGCCCCAGGCAATGCTTTGAATAATGTTCTCTCACTCGCTTTTCCAACACTCACAGTTACACTCGAAGTACGAGTTTCTCTGTGTGCCAGTGTGTTTCTGGCTGGCATGTTAAACATTTATGCTCCTTCTGTTTAGCAGACACCCATCCATCCCTTTTCTGCACCTCATTTTAATGTGCCTCGCATTAGTCGCAAATTTCTGTTACATCCGATATATGCAAATCTCAGCTGACAATCCTCAGGCGAGCGCAAAATCTGCTTCGACAAAGTTTTATTCGTTTGCCCCTCAGCCCAGCCCCATGAATGCCATTGTTCTGCTTAATGCGTTTGACTTTTGTTTGCGGTTTTCGCTCTATAGAAAATACATATGTATTTGTATGCGGGTTGAGACCATTCTCTAGTGGTGTGTGACCTGAAGAATTCTTTGAGTATTTTTAGAGTAAAAGGCAGGCGTAAATGCATAGCTGGAGGTGGCTTATAGTCAGAGTCTTGCAGGAGTTATCTCTCATTTATTTGCTGCAATATTTTTGCTCTAAACTTTCTTTTTATTTATTTAAATATCTTTTTTATATTTATTTATCTATTACATTTTTTCTACATTTGTTTTATACATATATTTTTTATATTTATTTCATATTGATTTGACATCTATTTGCATTCCATTATCTCTGAATCCAAAGAGCATCCAAATTTCTTCATCTCTTAAAATCTTTCTAGCCATTCCGCAAAGCATACTTAAGTGCGTACCATTTGCAACCAACCACATGCATGTGTGCATATTCTGTTTATATATTGTGGTTGCTGTCAATGCAGCCACGCAAGTACATAAAGTATGCCCAAATACTTTGTATATTTTCTGCTCTCCGCTTAATTTGTTTAAGCTGACAAACACAAACTGAAAACGTAGCAGAAAATAATTAAGAGATCGCAGAGCGAGAGAAAATTTATTTGTAATGCAAATTGAATGCAATCTTATGCTTGGCTGACTCCACAGAAAACTCCAATAAGTTAAAAGATCTTATATGTGGGGGAGGTAGCCTAAAGATATTATGCACATGGACAAACTTTGGCCCCCGGGTGTGGGGTGGGAACTTGACACAAAAGTTGATGTCTCAAGTGTGAAGTGAAATATATGAGAGCGAGGACTTATCTAGGCAGGGAGCTGTGGGGGTGTGGACCCCTTATATAAGTGCAGTTTCCGCTTTTGACTGTGGCATATAAATCTTAAGACAGTTAACGACATCATATGGCAGAGTTGGTCCGCTTTCAGTTGGCGCCCCAAGGATGAACTTACAATGCATATGCCACAAAACGGAAGTTCTCCCTCCCCAAAAAAGAGAGCGCAGAACTTTGGCGCATAATTGTAAGGCGGAAGGCACGACGCAGGATGCAGGACGAAGGACCCAACCAAAATGTTCGCTTCGCCCAGCCAGTTGAGGAAACCAATTTGTGGTAATTGTCGTGAAATTGCAATTTCTGCAACTGTAATGGCCCAGAGGACTGACACTGAGAGAGAGAGGCAGAGATGGCCCCAAAAACGAAATATATAAGTGCGGTAGAGAGAGAGAGAGAAAAAGAAAGAGATTATAGCGAGACAGAGGCAGCCACCGACTTCATCTCAAATGAAGTTCTCCAGCAGTTGGGCTGACGCCGAAAAAAGGTGAAAATTATAAACTGCCTAAAGCCGTATTAATGCGGAGATTGCTGCTAGTCAGTCAGTCAGTAAACCAGGGGAATGAGCCATGGAAATGAGCCATAAACCGTTAACGAACGAAGGGACAAGGGGAGGGGCTTTTCCTTTTTTTTCGATCTTCAACCAATTTGGGGTAACCACAGACAGCACAGAACAGCGCATACTTTGGCATTTCCTTTTTTTCTGGACTTTCTGGCAACCGCTTTTATCATCAGTGGAGAAATCACGTGCGCATAAAACTTTCCAATCAGCGATGCCAAATACAAAAGAGGTCCTTAACAAGCTGTTCAAGTGGGGCAGAGAAAAAGTAAGAGAGAGAAAGAGAGAGAGACAAAGAGTCACAGAGGGACAGAGACAGAAAGAGAGCTCTCGAACTCAGGTGTCGGCAATAAGTTTTCAGCTCCTTTTGTCATTCTTTTGCTATCTTCTTGGTTGGGGCAGAAAAGTTGCAACTTAAAATGGAAAATCCATACAATAAATATATAAAATGTTACTTGCCCGTGTCACACCTGAACTAACCTCAAATAAATTTCGCACATGTGCCGGACAGACGCACAGAGAGAGGGAGGGAGAGGCTGCCGCCTGGTCTGTAGTTCAAACAAAGGCCAGTCCGCTGCCTCCTTGTGGAGGAATGCCTCGAAACTCGGGTAAAAACTCTGGTCCTCATGCACGAAAAGGCTGTGGGGTGGAGGACTCCCTTCTAACAGGTTGAGTGCGTTCTGAGTGCTTGGGCTCTGGCTTGGGCTTGGGGCTTGGTGTGTCTCCACGGATCACCTACCTACCAGTGCCAACTGCAGCCGAATGCAACAATTTCCAATCACTTCCCTTGCAGCGACACAATTTTCTGTATTTATACTTTACGACACATTGGCCCCACTCGTCCCCCTGACAATGCATTGGGAGGGTTTGCGATAAAGATGGAAAGTTGGACTGGGGGATAGGCGAATGTGGGAATGCCCTTGAAAAATACAGAAACTCAAGGAACAGCTGGAGAGGATGAAATTTAAGAGATTTAATTGGTTTTTGGAAAAAGAATAAGGACAGAAAGTTCATAAAAATGGATTGACATTTTTATGAATTTAAATAAAAAAGTATTATAAATTATTATTATTATAAAAAATAAGTTATATTATTTTGGGCTCAATCTTTATATTTGGATAGTTTTAAACACTAAATTGAATAAATAAAATTTCAGATTGCCTCCATTCGTTTGTTAAAGTAGCCCAAAGTTTCACACATTTCTCAGACCTTCCACAACACCCTTTCTGAGCCTGCTTTATGCCTGTCTTCCAGTGTCTCAGCCACCACACAAACATCTTCACTTAACGCACAGAACCTCTCTCCATCTCAGCTTCTGGAGTTAGGGTATCAAAAGTGGTTTGAACGCACGCTTAGTTTGTTTTTGAGAGAATTCCAAAGTCCATCGCCCCCCTGCCTCATGCGTATGTGTGTTGGCAAAAACTTTAAGGGGGAGCAGCAGTGAGTGTTCGAAAGTGTTGCAGAAATGAAAGTTTTTCCTTCTTATTTGCTGCAGTTCCCCCGTTCTCGTTGCATTGATTCGATTTGTTGCGATTGCGTTTTTAGTCTTTTGCATGTGCGCGCCACCACCCCGAACCAGAAAAAGTTTTGCCCAACTCCCACACACACTACGCTCTTCTCTCTCCACCATCCACTCTACACTCTTCTCCTTCCGTACTGGTTCCACAGATAAAGCATAACAATTGCCATGCACAAAAACTTTTGCCTCTACAAATGTAACTCGTTTGGTTGCAGTCTACTCCCCTCTCCCCACCCACACCTCCCTCGTCGATATGCCAAAGATAAAGACAATTTATTGTTGCAGCTTAAAGTTCCTTTTGCCCCTTCCGAGTCCCAGCTGCTTGCTTACAAAGTTGTCCCCTAAATAAGTTCAAAACCCCCGAAAATATCACTCATACGTCGTGTGTTCAACAATTTGGGTTAAATACCTTGCTGGTCGATCGTTAAACATGCAACGCATGCAAAAGTCAAACACGCACTTTGGGGGGAAGCAGCTCATTATCGTGTTTAAGAGCCACAGCCAGCTAAGAGTTCATAAAAAATCTATGTACTGAACATATTTTACCTGTTGTGTGGGTGTCGAGGGCGCACATTGAAGAAAGGGAGAAACCAATTGTAGATGCTAGAGAGGAGGGAGTTTGCAGAGAGATTTCTGGAGAGTTTCTAGAGAGTTATTGAAAGAGATTTCTAGAGAGTTGTATAGCGCTGAGTCGTAGAAGGGTTTTGTGCAATAAAATGAAAAGTCGAAGGCACTGTATTCAGTGCTCGGTAAAATATTAATATTATTAGGTTTATTATACCATTATCGTTGAGTGTGAGGCGAAATTTGTTAAATTAATAACCTAAATTCTATTACTTCCCTATTGTTTTTAAATATACAAAAATCACAGAAAATGCTGGTCATAATTTATTTTTTCCATCGAACTACAGAGACGAATTAGAGCCTTAATTGCGTTGAGCAGCTCCATTAAATAAATTACTATTATATACCCAATCACATTTATTTGTTTTCTGAAAGGCAACTTTCAGCTTGAAAACAGCCAAATACTCCGCTCTGTGTTGCCTTTTGCTTTCCCATAAGCTTTAAAGCTGTTAAGCTACAAATACACGCACACAAACGTACTCCTTGCACCCACATGCATTCACCTGTGCGTGGGTGTTCGTTGGTGTGTGAGCGCTTTTAATGCCATTTTTATGGCCACCATTTCGAGCTCGCGTCAGTCATTCAGTCAGTCACTGAGTCAGTTAGTCAATCAGCCAGTCCCCGTTCCAGCTTCAGCTGAGGAAACATTTTTACAGCCGCGATGTACGCTCTGAAGGCTCGCTAAAGTACCGCACATCGCAAGCCATAATAATAGTCAATGCGGTCGGTGCCTTCTGCATCGGCAACTCATTAAGTTTTGGCTTTAAAAACAACTCGTTGTTTGGCGACCTCTTGACCCGCAGCCTCACGTAATTTTTCGCCATTGTTATTTACGTTAATTTTTTCTCAACTTCAACTGGCAGCATTTATTTTATTTGTAACATTTTTGTATGCATTCATTCAGCTTACATTTTTATTTAAAAAAACATTTCTGATGTATTTTACAGAGCGTAAACTTTTCGTGGGAATGTTGAACAAAAAGTACACGGAGGCCGATGTGAGGCAGCTATTCACGGGCCATGGCACCATTGAGGAGTGCACCGTGCTGCGGGATCAGGCCGGACAGAGCAAGGGCTGTGCCTTCGTTACATTCGCAACTAAACAGAATGCCATTGGGGCGATCAAGGTGAGTGGAAAGGGTACGATATAGAGGATAAAGAGAGAGCTTTAAGGGCGAGAGTTTATGACAAATCTGAAAGGGGGAAAGAAACTTTGATGTGTAATGTGGCAAGGAGGCATTTTTGACATACCCTGGTGTGGTTTTTGAGAGAATTGGAAGTAAATTGTAATCGATTTCGAATTGATATTTGTAACTATTTACGACTTTAAAGCTATACTTGGGCATAGCAAAAATTGTCAAGCAAATTACCTTTAAGGGAAATCAAAGGCGCTTAACAATCTCATCATTCCTGCTGCTGCTCCTGCAATTGCTGCTGCTCCAGTCTGCCCCTGCTGCCCCTGTTGCTGCTGTGTGGGAAAAACTGTCGCAATGATTAATTGCTGTGGCGGCAAGAGTCGCGCATATAAAACACGACTCTACAACACACGCTAAAGCAGCCATAGAGGCACACACACACAGCTGCACAGCTTCATTCCACAATGGCAGGCAGGCCAGCAACAAAAACCGCATGCAATGGCAAACAGGAAGGAGAAATGCAAGCAAGACGCCGCCTCTGGCAGCGGAAGAAGTCAACGGGAATGCTGGATAGACCACCCACACTCACACACACCCCTACACACACATTTACGAGTGTACACTAATGCAAGTTTTGCGCCGGAAACAGGCCAAATTACAAACTTCCGACAGCCAAACACACACAAACTCATGTAAGCAGAGCGAAAGAGAAAGGGAGACACATTGTAAGCGGCAGGGAGAGAGAGAGAGAGCGGGAAGTGGGAGCTAGAGTTCTGGGCAGTCCAAGCATGTTGTCTGCGCCTCTGTTTCTGTGTATATTGCACATAATTTGTCGCCTTTTGCAAGATGAATGTTGTGTTGTGGGTGCTGGGTGGGACACAGCCATTATAAAGCCATACAGGCACACATTTACATGCACAGGGAGACATAGAGAGACACAGAGAGATAGAAGCTATTACAGAGAGAAGTGAGTACATACTGTACTTGATTGTATGCTTGGTTTTACTGTACTTTAAGTGTTTTTTTCTACTGGAGTTGCGATAGCATCGTGGTCCGGGTTCTGCAGAGAGTGGATTTGGGACTCTTTCTAGAATTCTCTTTGAGAGCTCTTTGTGACTATTTTTGGACTCATTCTGGGACTGCTTTTGGGACTTTTTTTGGGACCCTTTTGGGACTCCTTCTGTTACTCTTTCCGGGAGTCTTTCTGGAACTCTTCTTCCTGTAAAAATCCAAGAACCTCCCTCAAATTATTCTATGCTATGTTCCTACACACGAGTTACCACTGTACAGGCACATGTGTCTATGTGTGTGTCTCAGCGATTTTAATGCATTTGAAGTCAAATTACGGCATGCCAGTCACGCACGAGCCAGCAATGAGCTTGGGCTTGGGTTGGCGCCACGACCTGAAGATGGCCCCAAGCAAAGCTGATACTTAGCGGGAGATGGGAGCTGCAGGATGAGCTGAGAGCTGGTAGCTGCAGTTGGTAACTGGAAGCTGAATAGCTGCTGCTTGGCCCTGGCCAAAATGATTTGGCTTCGTCTTGTCCAGTCAAGCGGCGTGGGTTTGCAAAGTCATTGCAGTCTATTGACGCCTGAAAGTATGCAGGGCCATCAAATGCAATCCAAAGACGATGAAATTGCCAAGACCCAGGCACCACCGCTTAACCCACCCACTAGCTACCTCCCAAGCCCTGCTACACCACCCCAAGATGCTCTGCAGCTCAAGCTGATAGCCGTTGGCAAAAATGCATTTAATATTAATGTGCCATGTTTATAGCCCCAGCAATTTATTCTGCACTGCTCCGCCATTAACTCTGTTTTTCTATACATAAAACAGGAATAGAGATAGAAGAGGGAAGAAGGGGTTGAGGGGTTGAGAAAGCAAGTGATGGTAGCATTTTTCAACGCATGCAGATTTCCCTCTTCCTTTTTTTCGCTTTCGTCTCTCGCTAATTTGTCAAGTGGTTGGATTTCCACTAGAGCGCTGTTTCGGTATGCGGTTCGTTTCAGCTTTTTTAATGCTCAACTCTGGACTAAGCTAACGGATCATTTAAGTCGTTTACAGTTACAGTTTTGGTTGGTGGACAAAAGGGGTGAAGAGAGGAGAAGCTCGACGAGAAATTGAAGGAAATGCTAGCGGAAAAATGAAAGTAATTTTTAATCATTTTCATGGGCACGAAGCGAGTGCCAGCAAATGTTTTAAAATATTCTCAATGTTTGCACTGACTTCTGTTGTATAATAAACAATTATTGTTGCTTAAATTACAATTCGTTGATCATTTTGTATGTATTTAAAATGCCTTACTTCCTCTAGGGGTTTTATCTGGCATCTCCTTCCCTTTGGCATTTTCAGCAGATACTCAAAAGCGTTGCAGCAGTCACTGCAGGACTGCTCAGAGTTTGATAAATTGTGTGGCCACTGAGGCAGAGTTGAGGCTTACAGCAGCAGAATAATGACGCGCACTTAAGCCGTGTCCCCCGGCCCAGGCTCCCTCCTCAGCGCGCCACAACAGACAACTGACAGCGCAGACCCATTTGTACGCTTAGGCGACTTAATTTACACCTTTCTGCTAAGCCCAAAAACAAACAAAATTCCACTCTGAACTCTCGCGCGAATCCAGGCCAAACATTTAGTCAAGGCTGCCATTTAGGCTGTGGTAGGGTCTGAGGCTGAGGCTGGTGGTCTTGCGGGGAGGGGACTGAGGCTGTGTTACAATGGTGGACTGGGAGCACTGTTTCCTGGGTTAGCCACTTTACTTATTTTCCGGTTTATGTAGAGTTTATCATTGAAACTCATCCAACGGCTATGGCGGCTGCGGCTCCCGGGGCGCCCCAAAAACTTCCGCTCAATTGTGGTGGCGGCAAACGGTGGCAACTCTGGCCTGCATCCTGGCCTCGGCCCGCCTGTATCGTGGCAGGCACCAGAAGTGCTCTTTAATTACATTGACTATAATTCTTGCGGCTCTCTGGCGCGACTTTTATGGCCGGCGCATTGTTTTGCCACTGTCGTTGCTGCTCCACTGCTGCCCCTGCCGCTGCCCGTTCAGTTGCAGCTGCGTCTGTTCTTGGCTACAAAGTAATTAGGGAAATTTCCGACCTTTTTAAACAGGTCCTCGTAGTTAGAAACAGTTTTCTGAAGAAGGCTGACATTGCACACAGTTTTCTGGAGGTGGTTGGACTTCTTTTGGTAGGTATAAAGAGGTGTCGTGTAATTTGGGTGCAAGGAGGGGGCTAGTAAAAAAAGAAGTTCGTTGTTGCAGGGGTTTTATTACTGGGATTTCGTGCCGAACGAATGAAATAGTTTTACATTAATGAAAGGTGAAAGTTCGAATTATTTAACAGTGAAAGAACTAAACTATTAATGTAAATATAATAGAAAATATAATCGAATTTCTAAAGATTGTTGAGGGGCAGCAGCGCTAACAGGGAAACGGCGCTGTTAAAAGCGCAGGTTTGCAGAATGTTACCACGATCCGTTAACAGTGTGTGCGCTCCTAGTGAGCGCTCTGATTAATAATCTCAAAAAAAATCAATAACAATACAAAAAAATAGTTTTCACTGAGGAAAGAATATGAAAAATTGAGAAAGCAATTTGACACTAAAATTACAAATTTACATACATTATCCTTCCCCCTTTTCAGTCCCTTCACCAAAGTCAAACCATGGAGGGTTGCTCCGCACCACTGGTCGTCAAATTCGCCGACACGCAAAAGGAAAAGGACCAAAAGAAAATGCAGCAGCTGCACGCCTTTTGCGGCATCAATGCGCTGACCAGCCAAACGCCGAGTGGAGCATCCGCGGCTGCCAACACGCCCACCGCCAACACAGCCACCGCCCTAATAGCGGCACCACCCCCGGCGGCTAGGCCCAATCCCTCAATGGCAGCAGCACTGGCTGCCGTACCACCTGTGCAGCAGGCGGGCAGCGGTACACAGACAGCACTGGTCTCGGTGCCCACGTCCGCACAGTTGAATGCCTCGTTGGCGCCTACACTGTTGGGGGGTAATCCGCACCAAGGAGCAGCAGCAGCTGCGGCGGCGGCAGCGGCCTACCTAGGCGGAGATCCAGCAGCAGCGGCGCACCTACAGCTGTACCAACAGCTGCACAGCTACGGACTGAGTCCGGCACATTATCTGCCAGGTGAGTGGAGAAAAACTTAGAATGCTAAGAGCCCCTTAGGTTAAAACCTGCCCCCAATCCGAACCCAAACCTAAGCCCAAAACCCCATCCGATCGATCTGTTTTAGCTCAAAGTTACAGACAAATCCACAGCGTTGCATCATTTGAATCTGTCTCTGTCCCTATCGTTTCATTATATATGTCTGTCTCTGTTCCGTTTCACCCATTTTCTCGTTATTTTTCCACCCAAAAGAATTTTAATCGTATTTTAGTGAGTTTTTTTATATTTTTGTATCTCTTTATCGCGCACTTTATTTGTGTTTTTCTTTTTACTGCAACCCGCACACAAAGAGAACAAATGAATCCGCATTATTTGTAATTTTAATTTCGTGTTTTTGTAGTATACTTAATTTAAATTTCCTGTTTTTCTCATTCATTTTGGCCGTGTTTTATTCACTTGATCGTAACATTTTACCCCTTCGAGTGTGAGTGTGTGTTTAATTGGGGACTAGAAGAGTATTGCAAGATTTTTTAGTGGCAAGAGCTGCCAGGAGTAGGTGGAAGATGCTTAATAGTTTTTTTTTAAATACTGATCAAAATAGGTTCTTTTTTCCTAGTGAAGTGAAAATATAAATACAATTAGGAAGTTATTTTTTTATAATTTTTAAACTTAATTTCCAACACCATGTACATGAAATCGTTTGTCGCAGAAGGTTGAAAGAGCTGTCAGGAGTAGGTGGTAGCCACTCACATGTTTTATTTTGTATACTGAAAAAAAAAGTAGGAAGTAAGAAATGTAATAAAAAAATAGAATTCAAATTAGGAAATTTATTTTCTTCACTTTGTAACAATAATTTGAAGTAAACTCTCTTCAACTTTATTGGTGTGCAGATTCTAGCTAACTTTTCAATATTTTTGTAATTTAAAATTGCATACAAATATCAGGAGAAAATCTGAATACATTTTCTAATAATATTACAAAAAAAAAAAAGCAATAAAAACGGTTAATGTGCGTAACGCCAAAGATAGATGTTTTTCGCTTAGTTTCACAGAAAGCTCCACTGCAGTCATTTGTTGAACGCTCAAAAAAGTCAACATGAATTACTGTAATACTTACAAATAAAACTCACTTTTTGCCTCTTTTTTTGTTAAATGCCAAAGCCTGTCGTTGCTGCATTTATAAACAGGAATCTCGGTTTAGACAGGAGCATAAAGCAAAACAAAAGTGAAGAATTGGACAAAAGCTGTGCTCCCCCCGCAATCCCTCTGTGCAGCCCAGCGACAACTGTCAAATAATTAATTTCAATTTAAGCAACGAAATTTGCATAAATGCAGACGAAGAGACAGACAAATAAAGAGAGAAAACGAGGGAAAGGCTAGGCCAGAAGCAGGAGCAGCACAAGGACCAGAAAGAAGGCCCACCAGCCTGAAGAGCAGCCATGATGAATAAAACAAAAACATTGTAATAGGATTAAAAGGTGGACAACGACAATGAGAGGGGATGACAACAACAACAGCAGGATAGCGATGATGATGGCCTCCCAGACGGACACACAGATTTCGGACGCACGCACACACACATACGCACACACACAGAAACCACAGACAGCCCCCGTGAACACACGTGCAGGGCGTCAATGTAAACGTGTTGCATATGCAACGTCGCTTCATTAGAATGACCGACGTGCCACGCCCCCAACTCTACGTCTGGCCAGTGGTCCGTCTCGACGTGAACGTGAACATTTTGCGCATAACAAATCAAGCACAAGAGAAAGCTTGAACAAACAGCAGAACTCGGCAAGGAACAGGACAGAGAGACAGAGCGAAAAAAAAGAATGAAATTCTCGTAAAAGGGGGAATCACAGACAGCCAAATGTTGAGCGGCGCGTGATGTAATCGCACAAAGCACAAACAAAAAATACGAGCAAGGATATATGTATACATACATAGGGGAAAGTTAGGATGCTCTTACGAACGACAAAACTGCTACAGAATTTTGAGAATAGTTCTTAGAGAATTAGAGCATTGGAGGCTAAGGAAATAAAGTCCTTAAAAGAGAATTTTGCAAGCCGAAAAACTTTCACAATCTTCCTTAATAATTAACTTCTTGTGCAACCTGCAAACTTGATCACTCAATACAAAAATCCCACCAAGACACATGTAAAGCGAAAGGGTATTGCTGGGTTATAGCTGCAGGGAACTGCCGATTTCACGGCAGGAACAGTAAGCGGACAGTAAGCGGCGACAGTCAGGGACGGTCAAGGGGCAGTCGGGGACAGTCAGGGGCAGTTAGAAGGAACTTAGAGCGACGACGTATGCCACTTGAATAACAAATGACGTTTTTAAATGTCAGAGCTCCTCATCCAGAGCAGAAAGAGGAGCAGCAGAAGCTGGCTGGCAGAGGCAAGAGCCGAGGCTGGCAGAAGGAGCTGCCAGTACCAGAAAGAAGGAACTCTGATGGCCAGCAAATGTATGGAACGTGTCCTCTACGTTTTGCTTCCTCCTCCACTCGAAGTTTCTTTCTCCCTCTTTGTTGTATATTCTACGTAAGTGCTGAATGGAAACCGTTAAGTGGATGCGGCGGACCTGTAAACGTTTGTTGATTTAACCAATTTTGGCCAAAGATGACGAAGAAACTTTATTTAAGTTTGGAAAAAGGCATTTCAACGTGGTAGCTAATTATTTGGCATGCAAAAGGAATATTTTACTCGTCGCACACATGAAGAACGTTTACCCAAAACACGTGAGGGCAGAAATCACAAAGAAATAATCCAAGCAAGAACGTCTTTGTGTATTTTTTTTCTTCTGCAAGTTGAACATTTTTGCAAGACTTGGCGTAGTGCCCCAGGGCCAAGGCGCCATCAAAGGCAAAGCAGCACAGAAGGGAACCATAGAAAATGCGGCTGGGGTATACAAAAAACAAAGGCGAGACTGCCCCAATAGCCTGGGGAATGCCGCAAGAGGCGCTGGCATGTAAAACAAATGCAATTCCAATGTGGCAAAATAGAAGAAAAAAAGTAACCCTGTAGTTGTCCGCAGGTGAGAACACTTAAAGTTTTATTATGCCCACAAAAAGATGTGGGGGAAAGGAAGATCTAAGGATCTAAGGGGAGTCCAAACTAAACACACACACAGACAGGTACTCCCACCCAAAGCCTCCTGGAAGCTCATTCATAGCGATGAAAGCAATTTTTTGTGCATATTCTTTAAAAATGCTAGACAATATCCCCCCGTGTTTCCACCCCCGTTCCACCACGTGAATGTCTCTGTGTCCATATCTTTCTCTACTCCACACACACACACACACGCACACACACATCTCTCTTTCTTATGTGTTTGATAGGCTCCTTGTTTTGTGTAGAAAAAGCTTTCACTCATTCGCCCGCTCCGCCATTTATGAAACATGGGAATGAATCCGCAACGGAAGTCTTCCCTTTGTTTCCTGTTTCTTTTTGCCCGCCTCTTAAGATTTTTTACCTCATTTATTTGATACAATTGATTAAGTTTAATTGAAATTTGTTAAAGCTTATGTCTAACTGCATTCGATTGAAATTGAGATTAATGTATTTATTTAACAGTTTGATTTTGTCTCTGGTTTATATATTTATTTTTTAAATTATTATTTGTTATTTAACTCCTTGCATCCCCGCCTTATTTATCTCAATTTTTATTTGATTCACACACTTTTCTTATTATTTGAACTATTTTGTAACCCTTTTAGTTATATAATTTAATCGAAACTATTTTTTATTTAATTGAAAATGAGCAACAAATTAATTTTAAAAATCAATTTTTATTTGGCATTAATTTCAAGCCTTTTTTCAATTTCAATTACTTGGAACTTTAATTTAAATTAAAACTAAATTAAACATTTTTATAAATGATCTAAAAAATAATTTCCAGTTTCTTTAGTTTTCTCTTTATTTTAGTATTTAATAATCAATTAGTTTTGTATGTTTATTTGATTTTATCATTTTATGTTTTACATTTTCATATTGTTCTTGTTTTTCCCCTCCCCTATTTTTCGTTTCTTTTCTGTTCCGTGATTTATTTGTTTTTACTATTTGTTGAACTATTGGTTTTGATTTGTATGTTTAAATATTTACATTAATTTTTTATCGATGAAAATCGAAACAAAAAAATAATTGCATTGCAAACCTAAAACACAAAAAATTAAATATCAAAATTAATTTTTTTTGTATAATTTTTGTAAATGTAAATAATCCAATTGGGTGTGTGTTTTCTTCTATGTTTTTTATATATAAATATTCGTTGAACATTTTTTGGTATGTCTATGATTGACTCTGTGGTCATGTACAAAAAAAACAATCAATCAATCAATCAACTCAACCAACTCAACCAAAACCTTAAAACCATAAAACCAAAAACTCAAAAACTGTACAAAAAAAAACACAAACAAAAAATAAATATGGAAAATCAGGACTAAATTTCCATCCACCGGATAACAGTGCCACACACCACAGCCAGCACGGCCCACCCGGGGTCGGGGCAACATCCGTCGGTGCAGCAGCAGCAGCAGCAACTCTATCGGCTGCAGCAGCAGCAGCCGCATCCACAGCACCTCTCTCACTTGGCAGCGGCGGCGCATCATCATCCGCAGCATCCCTCGGCGGCGGCGGTGGCAGCGGCAGCAGCATCGGGCTCCCTGCCGCCGGGCATGCTCCTAGCGCTGGACTGCTCGCCGCTCCATCCCTGTCTATGCAGAATCTGGTAACACTGCTAGCCGCCGCGCCCTCACCCCACCAGCAGCACCATCATCAGCATCCGCTCACCATCGCCCCCAACAACAACAGCAACAACAATAACAGCAGCAGCAACAGCAACCACAGCATACACAGCATCCACAATCACCCTGCGACCAGCAGCAGCAGCAGCATCATCAACCAACGTCAACAGCAGCACTCACTGATCTATGCCCAGCCCGGAGCAGGGTCCTCTGCCGCACAGCTGCTTCCGCATCCGTACAGCATGTCCCAGCTGATGCCCCAGGCGCATCAGTCGAGCGCCGGCCAAACGCTGTCGCTGAATGCGCTCTGTAAGTAGATCGAAATCCTCAACTCCGATTGTGTCTTTATACTCCATGTATCCATGTGTGTGTTTGGTGTCCTCTTGTATCCAATCTGTCTGTGTAAGTGTTTTAACTGTTTTGTCTTATAATGTACTATAACAAGGGGTTCTACCACTAGCGGTTTACTTACACTTACAAAAAAGTGGGAGAGCCCTTTGCCCCCCACACCTGCATGAGCGCCCCAAGCTTAGCCACGCCCCGCTGCGCCCTGCTGAAAATACTAACACTACACAAAGCATCTGCCCAGAAAAATAACATTTATTCACAATTTATTGTACATTTCAAAATATGAGATTGATAGTCAATTTTACTCCTAAGAGTAAAATTAATTAAATTTAAGAGCGCATCTCTTATAAAATAAAATCTCTACCTTAATGATACAAAATCCAAGCTTAAGATTGTTCTTCAGAGATCATCTCTTAAAGTGAAAAAGAATAGTAACAAAACCTGTTTCTTGAATCCCTTGGTTTAAAATAATATCTCCTAAAACTTCCAGCTGGTCCAAAAATATGTTTTGTAACCATATTCCAAGCTGCTTCCCAACTGTTTATTCCAACTTGTTCCCTTTCCTCCCAGCTTGATACCTGAAACCCTTTCCAATCAAGCCTCTTCCCCCTCTCACTAATATAAGGGCCTTTACCAATTTCCGCAGGCTCTGTCAGTACCAAAAACTCTATTGTTAATTAAAATTGTCTATATGTATATTCCTATCTTTGTTGGTCTCCCAAAATCCACTACCACTAGTAAATTCTACACACATATGTATGTATGTACCTATTTACTATCTGTGTATCTGTGTGCAAAAGTTTCTAATTCAGGTTTTTGTGCTCCGTGTATTTGTTGTTTGTGTTTATCCGTTTTGCCCATCTCTGTCAATAAAAAAATATGATATTTTCAAACCAACACATCGATGCCATAACAATGTAAAAAAGAAGCAAACCCAAACGGGAAAAATAATTCAAATCAATGTGCTGACAAAAAAAAAGAATAAAGAATGGAATTCCATACAATGCATCGGTGATTGCATTTATAAAAAGACATAGTCAAAATAAGAAAAATATCAATATGAAAGAGACATGTCGCAGAGTCAGGCAGATATTCTACGGGCCGCAGTTTTAAATTTGCAGAAAAAATAATTTTTCTAAATATTAAAATTGAAAAAAAATGAGAGTAGAAAATCACATATAAACAGACCAAAGTCAAGGCTTAAAGAAAAGGAAAGAAGAAATATAACTTAACTTAAACCCATTCATTCAAAGGATCTGGAAATAATTTTAGCATCCTAACAGCAATATTATTTAAAACTCTAAATGAAGAGCCTAGAAACATATTCCTGCTATCGGCTACTCGCTTCATAAAAGGGATCCACGCCCTGCTAAATAATTCCTTTGTACGGAAAAAAACTTTTTGAACAAACGATAATTGCCCACATAAAACCAAATCAAATACCTAAAGTTTTGCCAATAAATTGACGTTGATTTTTTTGGCTCCAACCCCTCCGATTACAGTTCATTTTCAATTAGCAAAACTTCAGTTTTATGGATTCTGCAAACATGAAAATTAATTTTCATCTAAAATGGGCACCCCATCCCAAAATGTTTGCCATGAAAAATGCACTCCAGCTTTTTGGAAGAACATAAAAAACACCCATGAAATGCAATAAAACGTTATGAAAAAACTAAAGAAAGTAATAAATTTGTAGTAGAGAGCAGAAAAAACCAAACCAAAAAAAAAGAGAAAGGGCAGATTATTGCACAAAGCAAGCATCAGAGGTGTTTTTTGGCAGGGGCACGGCAGGCTCGATTAAAAGGGGCGCCATGCTGGGAGACCAAACAACAAAGGCAAACAAATTTTTCATGATATGTACACAAAAGCGAAATAAAAGAAAAAATATCAAATTTAATAATGGTAAAGGATGGAGTGAAACAAAAAAAACAGCAAAGTGTGAAAATGGGAAAAGGAAAGTCAAAAAGTAATAATAAATAGTAAGGGAAGAGGGAAAATCTCATATGCGTTAACTCAACTCGGGGCACGTTCATTGTTCAGATGTAACTATATACATAGATTTATGCATTTGTGTATTTTTCTCTGTGTGTGTGTGTGTGTTCCCGTTTCCATCTGTGCACGAGTGTTCTTCCTGTGCGAGTGCTCTGTTGCAAGTACATATGTACATATAGCTTTTTTTTTCAAGGAAATCAACATCGAAAAATTAAAAATTTTGCTATAAATATCGAAATTATTTGACCATAAATATTTACATATATTTTGCAGGGACCACAAGTGCCTCCGATCCCTACTCACCCGCCCTGAGTGGACTGACAAATGGATCTGTGCCGGGTGCTTCCTATGGCGTTTCGTCACAGTCCCTGAATGCCAGTGCCCTGCAAGCAGCCGCCGCAGGTGTGGCTGGCAAACAGATCGAGGGTGAGTGCAAGCACAGAAATCTTACCAAAATTTTACTAAATTAATAAAATATTTTCCCACTTAGGTCCCGATGGCAGCAATCTGTTCATTTATCATCTACCTCAGGAGTTCATTGATACGGATCTCGCCTCGACATTTTTGCCTTTTGGCAATGTGCTGTCGGCCAAGGTGTTCATCGATAAGCAAACGAATCTATCCAAGTGCTTTGGCTTCGTTTCGTACGATAATCCACATTCGGCCAATGCGGCCATACAGGCGATGCATGGTTTCCAGATAGGGACCAAGCGTTTGAAGGTCCAACTGAAACGTTCCAAGGATGCGGCCAAGCCGTACTAGACACACAAACACACCCCAAACCCCCCTGCAGACAGAGGATGCATGGAAACTATATAGCTTAAACAATTGTGCCTTTTAAGCAAAGTTCTGAAACCAAAGGACCAATTACAAAAATGTATCTGATAAGTGAATACACACAAACACACACACACACACGCACACACAGCTAAAGCTAAAGATAAATAGAAAGATAAAATAGAGTGCACAAATAAAAAAAAGATGAATGGGACGGAATGGAATGGCAAACCACAAATCCAACCAAAGAAGTAGCCTAAAAGTTGCATCCTTGTTGTAATCACATTTGCTGAAAAAAACCCCTCAACCATCGTCATACACTACCAAACCAAAACTATTCAATGTGGTCGGCAAACAAATCCAAAAATTAAATAAAAAAATACGAGTAAAAAATAAGCAAATCCCCCCTCAGAAATTGAATGAAGCTGCGTTGTGTGGCGCCAAAGTGTTTTTCAAAGCCAAATAGTTAAGCAAAAAGAGAAAATCAATTGTAAACCCTGGCAAAAGGCAGGCGCTAAAAGGAATATCATATTTTCGCACCAATCAAGAGAAACAACTTAGCAAATTATTCTTAAGTTACCTAAGTAATAAGAAACAAAAATATAAATAAATCAATATAAATGTAAAATGTAGTCGGGCACAAACAATAACCCACAAAACATTCGAAATTCCGTTCGTTGGAAGCAACTTTTACATGAAAGAAAGTCTTAATAAAATATAACACAAAAAACGCTAAAATAACTTGTAGAAAATTCTGTGAAAAAAACATGCAATCATCAATTAACTAATAGCTGTAACTAAAGTCACTTTTAGTTGATATCCTAACAAAACGTCACAAAAGATACATCCATATCGGGGGATTGCTTATATTTCACCTTACTTCAGACATCATTTTATAGTCATTAATAGTTTTAAACTATATTCTATTTTAATTTATCTCGCATCAATTGATTTCAAATACAAAACACACACAATTTGTTGTTCAATTTGTACTTAAATTTGCATAGAGGGTTGAAGAGCAACATTTTATTTACATTTAAATATATATATAAACATAATAAATATTATACAAATACATACATATGTGTGAGAATTCAAACTCTTTCAAGAGTATTTGAATTGGAAATAATTCGTATCGATAGGTCAAACAAAATGGAAAAAACAGACCAAATCTAGAGGTTTTAAAGATTTACAAATACATAATAAAATATTTAAAGAACATTTTTTGGGAATTATTTATACATATGTATATCTATGTACATATAAAGATATTCTTGTGCTATTGGGGAAATTTTTCCTTTCTCTTTTTCGTACCAAAGGTATGGCTTATGATGTGGGTATAATTTAGTTGAAATTAACATCATTACAAAAATGGGAAAAAAATTGTGCAACTTCTTAGGATTTATAAAATTATAAATAAATAATTCCATTGGCGCTCAAATGACCAAGACAATTTGCATGTACATATGTATGTATGCATATAAAGTTATATAAGTTAAATTTTTCTCGACTCAATTCAATTAGGCTTTTCTTGCCTTTTGGGCAGCCGCATTTTTCTGCTTTCCGCTCTCTATATAGTTTTTGCGGTACATTTAATTGTTTTTAAACGCTTTAAATTTGTTCGACGACACGAACTAACGTGCATCTGCGCAGGGAGCTTTTAACTTGGCGCTCTCTTTCCAACTAAAGCCATTTGAGGGTCAACGAAGTCTAGTCGGTGAGAAGATTCAATGAAAGCGGCATTGCCTCTGCAATGTCTGTATGGGTGTGTGTGAGTGATTTTGGCTATGCTCTAGAAGGGATCAGGTAGACGCGAGGAGATCATTAGCAAGCAAAAGAGAATTCATTTGAAGAGTTTTGGCTTTTTTTTGTAATGAAAAAAATGCAGTGCAACGACCTGCAGTGGGAGCGAAATGTTGAGAGCGCATCGCTTGAAGAGCACCTAAGAGCGGATTGGCACCTCTTACGTCTTGCGTTCGTTCACGCACTCTGTCTCTGCCAGAAGCAAAGCAAACAAAAGCTAAAGTACCGTTATTTGCGCTGCTAGCAAAGGGACGCACTGTGACGCAATTGCAATTTGGCTTGCTATTTGGTTGCCATTTGCCATTTGGGCACGGAAACGACATTTTTTATAAATTCCGGAACACGTTCCACCAAAAAAAGTTTACTTGGCACTCTCTCCCCCCGCTGCAGTGATTCCAAGCTAATCGAAATCTAAACGGTGAGATTCTCTGAGAGCGGCTTTGCCTCTGCATTGGGGGTGTAATTGAGTAATTGCTTTGGCTCATGCGCTTAAAGGACAGAGGGAGATGCGCAGTGCGAAACGGAGATCCTCTCTGGCTACCTGCGGCCATCCACTTAAGCGTCGACGAAAAGTTAAGAGCGCACCATTGCTGAGAGCATTTAAGAGCGTCTTTAAATTTTGCAATGGGACTTTCTAGTTGTTGTCTTGTACGCTTGATTTCTGCTGACAGCTCAACCTGCGCAGATAGCGCACAGGTGGGAAAAGGAGAACAACAGTGGGGGGACCATAAATCAAGAGCAGCCTGCGATGGCTTCTTCTTTTCTTTCACATCCTGTTCCCCCGTCCCCCTGTTCGTGTTGCAATTCAAATGCTGGCGTTAACGCATGAAATATGCATATGAATGGAGTTTGCTGTGTGCAGGAGCAGCAGCTGTCTGGGCACCACCTTGGGTTCTGTATCTCGTTTTGTGGCATGTGCCAGGTCAGAGTAGGCATTATTTAAGCTTCAAGATTCATGACTGTCATTGGGGTCTTTGCCAAGTCTCAGTTTTCAGTGCTCAGCCATCTTAAAGGCACAAATTCTACAGCAAAAAAAAAGTTCTAAGAAACGTTTTCATTCAAAATGGATAAACAGAACAAAGAGGGTCAGACACAAGGAGGATCCCAGGGTCAGCGGCCAAGCCCACCGCCAAGACCCCCCCGTGTCAACCCATCGCCGACTCAGCCCAGTGGCAGTCCACTGCCGACTCCACCTCATGGCAGTCCCCGTGGCGACCCACAGACGGCTCAACACCGTAGCAGTAGCAGTCCACCGCTGACTCAGCCCCGTGGCAGTGGCAGTCCACCACCGACTCACCCTCGTGGCATCTCGCAAGTGACACAGCTACGTGGCAGCCCACAGCCGAGCCAACCACGTGGCAGCCAACCACCGACCCAACCTCGTGGCAATCCACCACCGTCTCCGCCACGTGGCATATCGCAAGTGGCTCAGCTACGTGGCATGCCAGCACTGTCTCGAACACGTGGTATCCCGCCGCCGACTATGCCGCGTTCCCCAAGAAGCTACATGGCCGGCGAGGGAGCAGCCACCAGGCGGGAACAGGCTCCGTCTCGTGCTCAGTTGGCCAAACGTGTGCCCGTTGCAGAGCCAGCTCAAGCGACGCCGCTACCTCGAACCGCATTGCAGGCAGACCGGCCGGAGCCGTCGGCCCGGAGAGCGGACATCCAGGAAAAACCGACAGTGGAAAAACGAGTGCTGTTCGGACGCAAGAAAGATAAAGATTCGAGCCCAGAAAAGCCACCAACACCGAGTGGCACCACCGTCAGACGCAAGTTCCACAAAACCGAGACCGCGAGGGTGAAGCAGTCGCGAATTTACTATTCCAGCGATGAGGAGGTGCGCGATGCACTCATGGAGTTTGCAGTGTTTCTCATTTTTCTAGTGCTAACATCAATTGGTGAGTGGGGAAGAGTGGGGAGTTGCTAAATCTAGCTGGAGAGCCGTGTCGAATCTACACTGTGGATCGAGAGAGCAAGCGAGTGCTGTCCGAGAGCGCTAATAGTGAGCCTTCAGACAGCGCTCACAGTGAGCTGTAATAGCGTCCGGCCACAGATTGTCAAGCAGTAACAGACACTTAACGGGACCCCATTAGTAGTTTTTTATGATTACTTGTTCGAGTGTTAGCAGTCCCCTACATCAAGGACATAAAAGTAATCCTTACAATTCCTTTTCCCTTTCATTTTTCCTTCCAGTGGCTCTATCGGTGCGTCAACCGTACATGTACTACCTGAACACCACAATAAAGCAACTTTTTAGCGTACGCGAAATGGTTGTGGAGCCCACGGTGACCATTTCCTTTGAAAAAATACTCACTGTCTCGGATTGGTGGGACTATTTGGAGTTTAACTTTTTGGTTACCCTACATGGAGGCACGACAATATATCTGGGTGATGGTACGGGGGCAAAGCCCAACACAACAATTGATTACGATGCTGAAGAAGATACAAATACAACTGCGGAAGTCGATGAGAGCCCGCCGGCGGACGTCGAGGAACCGCAGAGATTTCGCGTGCCCGAAGACCGTGTGTACTTGGAGGAGGTAGGTTATGAGGAGAACGACGAAGAGGAGGGGCAGGAGGCATGGGGAGGGCGTAGGATTCGAGCAATTGATGAGGGCCACAACGATGAGTACCGACCCAGGGAACTTCGTCTCATCGAAGATCGTTTGTACATGGAGGATGATGGTTATGTGGAGAATGATGATGAAGAGGATGATGGTCAGGAGTCAGGTGGCAGAAGTGCTCGAGCAATCGATGGCGAACCCAGCGATGGGGAATCCGATCAGGATAATTCCGATGCAGAAGTGTCCACAAAGAAAGGTGGCGGTGGCGGTGGCGGTGGAGGCGGTGGCACAGGCGGTGCTGCTGGCAGTTTCGATGCCATGGGCCTCGGCAATGACACCTCCAAGTGGGTGACCCATCTCAAGGGTCGCGTCTTCCTGCACGAGAATCTCATGCTGGGACCACCGCGCATCCGTCAGATACGCGTACGCCGCGGTAGCTGCTACGTGAATGACGCCTTTATACGCTACTTCAACACGTGCTATGCACCGTACTCCAAGTCCACGGAGGAGACGGGTGGCACACACAAGAGCACCGCATACAAGACGATGAGCCAATTGGATGCCACACCCATTTGGACGCTGCTCAATTTGTACCGCTCTGGTGGCTACACCGCGGAATTGACCTACGAAAAGGAAGCGAATACGAAGAAGATCAAGGATCTGAAGAACCTCAAATGGGTGGATCGCGGTGCGCGGCTGTGTGTGATCGAGTTTAATATGTATAATGAGAATACGGATATATTTCAGAGTGCCAAGTGCGTAGAGTCTACATGCCAAAGTTAGCTGCTTTGAGGATCTGCTTTCTCCCTTAGATTTATCGCTGAAATACCCCCAACTGGCTGTATTATACCTCAAACCCATCTGTGCACTGTTCGCGAGTATTCCTTCTTCACGGAGCGAAGTCTCTTCAAAATGGTTTGCTATATCTTCTGGTATGTAATGGTCGTCTACTACACCATCTTTGAGACGAAGGAATTGCGCAAAACGGGCTTCAAAATCTACTACAGATCATTGCTAAACGTACTCGATGGCATTGTCTTGTTGGTACTTATTTTTACAGAATTTCCATCTATATTTGTATGACCCATCCGTTCCTTTGCTGACAGTTTTGCTATCTAGCTTTTGGCTACAACATTTGGCACACATTTCATGTGCAAGCTTTGACCGCCGGTCATCGCATAAATGAGGGTTTTCTCAGCATTGATATCCTTTGCTTTTGGAACAACATTTATGTGGACATGATGGCTTTGTTGGCCTTTCTGGTGTGGATCAAGATCTTCAAGTTTATTAGCTTTAACAAGACTCTCGTGCAGTTTACAACAACACTGCGAAGGGTATTTATTGCTGCATTTATTTTCCAATTATTTTAAACTATTTTGCATTTATTTAACATTTATTAACCATTTACATAGGTTACGTATATTCATTTCATTTCTCATTCACTCATCGACTCCTTTCCCCTTTTTTAGTGCTACAAAGACCTGGCAGGCTTTAGTCTCATGTTTGGTATTGTTTTTCTGGCCTATGCGCAGTTGGGTCTCCTTCTTTTTGGCACTAAACATCCCGACTTTGATACCTTTACCACCTCCATTTTGACCATGGTGCGCATGATCCTCGGTGACTTTCAGTACAAGCTCATTGAGCAGGCCAATCGTGTGCTGGGACCCATCTACTTTCTCACATACATTCTGTTGATGTTCTTCATTTTGCTGGTGAGATTTTGGCACAGCACTTGAAGACTCTTCCGTTTATGTTTATCTTCCCTTAGAACATGTTTCTGGCCATCATAATGGAAACCTACAACTCGGTAAAGGGTGAAATTACCACGGGACGCAGTCATTTGGGTTCGTATGTTTATAGGAAATTGGGTTTGGCCTTTAACTGGATATTCTACTGTTGTCTGAGGCGTCGTGCCCAGCGTCGCGAAATTGAGGCTGCCTTGGCCGCAGAAGAGGAGGAACAAAAGCGACCGCCGACCCATGGGTAAATTTAATTTATTTATAATAAATTAATATTAATAGGTAACCTCTTTCTTCTGCTAGTTCAAAACACTTTGAAGATGCTCGACCAGACATAGAAGAGAAGGAGCTATTTCGGTGTGTGATCAGAGATTCTGGTTGGGCTAATGTTAATCCTTTTCTCATCCTTTTTAGGCTAAAAAATCGTGTAATGCGGCTGGAAGACATTCTTGAGCAGCTCGTCAATCACTTGGATATTGTTAAAAAACACGTAGATAAGGGACACTTTAAAAAGAAGAAGAAGGCAACGCATACAAATTAAATATTAGCCGAAAAAAATATGTGAATATAAACACGATAGACCATAAAAGCTACAGCAACTAAAGTTTGCATCGAGATTGCTGTGATATCCGTCCCGCCTCCTTCCGTCCCCACAAGAGGGCGAACATATGGCAATATTTACGATTCATAAGAAAGATAGAAAAAACCCTGTTCATTTTGTGCAAATATTCAGACCAGAAACAGAACCATAGCTAGAACCCGAACCCAAACCCAAACAGAACCCAAACTACTCGGCGCAATCAAATAAGCGAAAATTAATTAACTTCTGCGCTGTGTTTCAGACTCGAAAACAAACTGACAAAACCGCACAAAAACCCCAGCGCTAATCTCTGCTCTCGGCGCTGCTTCAAATCCGTGCAGAGGGGCACCCACGACTTCCCTTATCCTTTTGGCAACAAAGGCGTAACGGAATTAAAAACATGAACATGAGCAGAATCAGAAGCAACAGCCGTGAACAAAGCGTCGAGCCACGAAGTAAACTATGTATTTAGTTATAGCTGCAAATGGAGGGGGGTTCACCTTGCCACAGGACATGTGGCATCATTAGGGGCAGCTTCTCCGGACTACAACACGTTCCCGTTTCCACCTTATCGCCTCGTCAGGGCTGGGTCTGCGGTTGCGGCCAGGGAAGCCTCGCCGAGGCAACGAACCAGAACCAGAGCCCAGAACCAGAGCAAGAACCAAAAGGAGCTCAAAGTCGGGGGCACCGTCCAGGCTTGCCAGCGTAAATTAGGTTAGTTGTGCTTGAAATTTGTGATGCGTAGCTGTAACTGAGCAAATCGCATCAGGCCGGGTTTTACTCTGACAAAAGCAGCTACAACTTTGTGATGAGTACAAACAAAGAGTTTCGCAAGATTAATGCAGGAAAAGAGCCCAGAGAACAGGAATTATTTAGGGAAAAGAGAGTGCTGACATGGTTAGAAGCAGTTCCATACGGGGAAAGAGACATTTTAGATGCCATATGCCATACAAAGAGTTCGTTTCTCAAGAGATTCCACTACTCCACGTCTCGCCGTTACTAGTCTCTCGCTCTGTTATTTGTTTCGTTATTTATTGTTATTGTCTGTTAATTCTGCAGAATCTGTTGCTCACTATGGCTTACCAGCAAATCTTACACATGGTACTATTAAGGACTATTGCTAGCACACCACTGAAACAACTGCAGCTACAGTTTTAGCCTTTAGGGCTTCACTCATTCATTCATTCATTCATCTGATAGCCATGCCATAAATCAACATATAGTTACCATGTATCTGTACTCCGTATAAATAATTGAAAGTGCACTAAAGTTTGACCAAACATCGGCTTAAGTGGTTTGAACAAAAAAAAACCCTGAATACAGTCTGTCTGAGGATGGGATTGCATTTTGTGTGCAGCTCTCAAATTTGTTAACCGAACGAATGAAGATAGACATGCGGGCAACGGGTACAGGGATATATCTACATTTGTATGTACATACATACATATATATCAGTGACTGGCATTGTGTTTCGCTTTTGTAAATTCAAATTGTAAAGTTGGCAATCCATTGCCAGCTCCAAAAGCAAATACAAAAAAAAAGGGCTGCCCGGAAATAAACCGATGAGCAGAGACACAGGTGGGAGTGGAGGAGCCAAAAACAAGAAGAATGACGCACAGCACCACGGTAGCCATAATTACTGTTATGCTTTATATACACACACACACACACCGCAGCAGCAGCAGCAGAGTCAACAACTTTTATGCGCATCCCACTCTCAACCCGGCAATGATGGTGGCTTGCTGATGGTGGCAACTCTGGTTGTAATGCACAAATATGTCGGCCACTTGTGCATTCAACGGGCTTACAATGCACAAACAAAAACACATATGAGAGAGGGTTTCTGTAGAGCGGGAGAGAGAGTGAGAGAGAGAGAGAGAGAGCGCGGCAGAGAGCTGATTCGTATCGGCGGACTGCGAAAAAAATGAAATTGAAGCGTAAATATTCCCACACAATGTCCAAGTAAATGCCTTTAAATTGCATATTAAAATACAGTGAACTTTCGCTTAAATTGCACTACAAAGTGAAAGCTTAATTATCGATACTGGAACTGTGAGAGGATCTGATTCAAAACTGAAGCAAAATTAGACGTGAACTCTTAGCGAGACTCTTCCTTGGCTCTTCTTGTGGTGGCTTTCAGAACTCAATGCTCTAAAAGCATCGCTAGATAATACCACTGCTGATATCCAAGATTTCTATCTTAGAGAATTTCTGCTGTATAAACTGCTGTATCTGCCAATGGAATATAAACGCTGCAACGGCCCATGTTAAATACATATTTTCCAATTGTTGCTTTAGACAATTCTTACATTTAAAAACATTTAATATTTTATTCATAAGACAATGGATTTTCCAATGCATTTTGGTACGAAAGTTTGTGATGGCAAACAAAAACTATTTTGTCCAGTTAAATGTGAACAAGGCAGCAAAAAAGAGGTGAGTGTCGTCGACATGTGTCTATAATGGCGTAAACAATTGACGACAAATCGATGCAAATCTATCTCTAAAAGGTTTTTCTCATTGCAGTCAGAGAAGCTCCTGTTACGGACATTCTGGCCAATTAGTATTTAAGGAATTTCTTAGGAAATCTCTTTGAAATTCAACCTTCAATTTGCCATTAAATCAACTGCCACATTCATCCACAATAATTCGTCAATTAATAGCGTACGCTACCATGGCAAATGGATTATTTGACAAAAGGCATAACAGAGAATCAAGTTAACCATAAGTTGACCACAATTAATTACCCCAATGTGCCGTATAAAAAAATAATTAACTAGGCTTGCTTCTTTTTTTTTTTGTTTTTTAATAGCGTATGCAGCAAGGCAACTAATGAGGCATATAATGCATTATCAGCGTTTCAATCACATATTCATTTAAAATCCATTAAATTATGGCAACATATCGGGTCCCAAGTTTGGGTGTTTACAATTTAAACTTTAAGTAAAAACTAAAATGTGCCACGATGCTGAAAGTGTAGTATATTTTATATCTGTGGTTCTAATTTCTGAAAGATTCTAGATGAAGCGGAATGATGTAGGGATTCATTTCAAACTACAGCAACAAAACACAGTTCAGCGACAGATTAAGCATTGGGTTTACGTTTAGTAGATGAGTTAATGAACAAACAGTAGGAACAGTAGTACAGGAACAGTAGGAAAAACTACTGGAGGCTTGGACGATACAGTAAATTCGTGAAAAATGTGTTTAGAGCGAAGTTAAAAAGGTTCATATATTTAAAAAACTCATTCCACCTGCTCCTCTTACCTTTCACCCGCCATTCATCAAATGAATTTCCCTATAATGTTTGGTTTTGTGTTTGTGTTTCATAAATTAGTTCATTTAATTTGTTGGCAATAAATTAATTTCGCATGCACTTTCAATGCACATTTAATACTTGAATAAATACATTAAATTATAAATAAATGATAATAATAGAGGGATGCCATCTGCCATCTTCTTTGGATTACAACTAGAAAACCTTATAATTAAATACACTGCCTAGACTAGGGGGTTTGGGGGTGCCTTGAATCACTTTCTTGGCGGCCCCATTGACAATTTCTCGAACATGTGTGGCATGGCCTTGATCACGGACGGCCCGGAAATTAGCTCAGCATCGGGATTGATGGGAAAGTCTGGATTTGCAGCTGCCACATCGTTGACGGCAATGTCGTGGGACAAATCGATGGGCAGTGCACCCTCGTAGATGTCAATGTGATTGTCCAAATTGTTGCCAGCATCGGCTTCCTGGTCGAGCTCATGATCCTGATCGTTGGCACCGTCCACGTGCTGTTCCTGATCTTGGTCTTGGTCCTGGTCCAGGGTATCCCACTCATCATTGAAGGTGTCGCTCATTTCGATGGGGGCGACTGCCTCACCATCCTCATCATCGGAGGATTCCAGGTGCTCGCGCTCTCGTTCCCTCTCACTGTGCTGCAGCTGGGCAAGACGATGCGCCAAGTCGACGTCCTCAAAGAGCGCAGAGTCCTCGGCGAGTTGTTCCACCGCCTCAAACTCCTCCTGTTCCTGTTGGGTTTGTTCCAAGTCGGCCATAATTTCCTGCCTGATTTCCGTGCCCTCTGCTACAGAGTCTGCGGGTGAGCTGGTGGCAAGTTTCGTTGTTGTTTTTGTTGTATAACTTGGTGTTGGTGTAGTTGTTGTTGTTGTTGTTGTGAACTGTGCGTCGTGTAGGTGTGGGTGTGCGTTTGTGTGTTTGGGTTGCAGGTGCAGAAATGTGTGCGTGTGAAATAAATTGAATAAAAATTTGTATTAATTTTTAAGTAATATAAGTGCCAATCGGGTGATTAATTTTATGAACTATGAATTAAAAAACAAAATTCCGCATGCAAAAATAACTAAATAATTATATTATAATTAAAAGACAAATCAATTAATTAGTATCTCTTTGCACCTTGGCGCTGCTTTAAAGAAAATTTATATTTCCATATTTAGCATCTCCTCAAAACAAATTTATTGCACAAATAATCCTTCAACCGACAAACAAATACTCACAAGCAACGGACTGCTGTCTTAAACTAACGCAAAATTAAAACTGAGCTGCTTTTGCTCACAGCTGAAGCATTTAAAGAATTTAAGCTGCCAGCTTTAGACGTGAGCGAATCTTCAAGCGCAGCTGCTGTTAAGCCAAGCCCAAAGCTGTAGAGAACCAGACAGAGAGCCAGCAACGGCCAAGCAGAGCTGCGACAGAGCTGAGACAGAGCAATGTTAATCATTAACAGTGATCTGTTACTCTTTACCCTCTGCTGTTCCCTCTCCAATGATCTTATTCATGCGTGACTCAACAGCAAGAAAGACAGTAAGCAAAGCTTTCAGAGCGCTCTCGGTCTCTGCTCTTCTACCTTACAGCGCGTATTCAGTCATCATTATGCACTGCATGATATGATTCACCATCGTTAAGCTCTTGCCTCTCACTCACTCTTGCTCACATTGGGTCAGTGTGTCTCGCATGAAGCTGCTGCCGCCGTCGGCTCTGTGTCGTCACAAGTTCCCCTAGTTCCTCCTCCCCTAGTTGCTCTTCCCATCGTTCAATTTTGCATGTCGCTCATTAGCAATTTCTAAGAAATTCATATTACAAATACAAATTTTTGTTTATTTTGGTTCGTTACGATCACTTTATTTATAATAATTGTAAACTGTTGAAACGGAAACAAGCCAAAAGGTGAGATGGAATAGATGGCGCCATGACTGAGTCACGACTGTTTCTGTTTCTTTAGAATTTTCTGATATTTTCTGAGAATTTCTAAGAGTTGGAACGGATTGAAGAATGTCGCAAATGAAACAAAATTTGCATAAATCTTACGCAAAGTGCTTCAAAACTTTTTAAACAATTCTCAAGCAAAAATCCAATATAATATCTGAGATTCAAGCCCCTTTGACAACCACTTCCTGAGCTATGACTCCCTCCCATACTCATCCAGCCTTCAAATTGAAAAATGCAAATGCACAAAGTAATTTTCCGAAATGTTATCAAAAGCTGTCTGTCATATGTACATATGTACATACATACAAACATATATGAAAATTGCATACATTTCATATGCATATTTATTCCGTTTTTAATAGCAAAATATTAATAAAACACACATACTCTAGTGCAGCTGTGTTGGTTTTGTTTTTTTCAAAAGCCTTCAGTCGCCAAATTGTTTACAGGCTTCAACAATTTTTCAATATTTCAATGCAAAAGGAGAGGGATTGCTGCCCCTCTTTCTCTCTCTCTCTCACTGCTGTCTCTTTCGTGTATATTAATATTTATATTCATGAATGTTAAATTTAAATAAACGCATGAGAAGCCAGAAGCTACAATGCGGGTATCACCTCTCCCACCAGAGGCGGAGCACCCAACAAACCACAACTTTCAATATCCGCGCGATATATAAAACAGAAAAGTTCAACACACAAAAAATTAAAATGAAAATATAACAGGAACAACAAATTGTTGTCAAAGCGGGAGGGCAAGAGGGGAGTTGTTGGCGGAGTCGAAGCTTTGGATGCTCTTTCATTTCGATTGGTTCTGTGGCAGCTACAAACAAAAATATTGTACAGGGTTTTTCTTTTAGAGTTTGGACAGTCGCCGGATTAGCGTTACTTTAATTTTTTTTTAAATTATTGATTGCAAATATTTAGAATAAAAGTATTTTATTACTTCTTATTTAAATTTACCTTGAATTTCAATTTTTGTTTTACTAAAATCCTATATTTAGCTTTCGAGTGTAATAATTATTATTTTTATAATATTTCTTCTTTTCTCTTGTACAAACCCCTCTAAAAAATCACTATACTCTCCTTTTGCAAGCACATAAATATAAATAATATTCCCAACTTATGTGAATATTTTTTGTTGCAGCTGCACTTCCACTTCTTCTTTTCGCTTCCGGTTGCGGCTACAAAAATGTCACCGCTGGCATTATTTAAATTTAAGTTTGTTCGCACTTAAACGTTGACATGTCACTTACAACTTTAAAGTTGTTAATAATTGCGCTTTACGCAGCATTGCAGTTTTTTAATATATGTATATATTTTTTTTGCCTTATGGTCATTTATTAATTTTCCTCTGATTTATGTTGCAAAAAAATAGAAGAGAAAAAAAATTATTGCCAGCAAGCGTTCGTCGATTTCGCCACAATAAATTCTCATAAATACAGCTGGTCCTGGAGGCTGCTGCCACGCCCATGCCGAAACGGTAGCGCCCCACCCAAGAAAAGGATTTATGCGAGCGGCGCGCATGACTTTTAATAAAAATTAATTTTTATTATGGCCTAAAAGTAATTAATGGACTCGCAGCCAAACCGAAAAAAGAAAAATTGTCGCGCATGATGCACGAACCGCTGCAATGGCTGGCAACGGGTGTGACCAATGCCAAAGGGGCAAATGTACATTTATTATCCTGCAGCACTTTTTCAGAGAAAGGTGCAAGCAAGAAAATTTTAAGCTGGGTGCACTGCTGGGTAGTGCAGGGCACGCCATTGCTGAACAGGAATTTTATTTAAAGCGCACAGGAATTATATATGCGCTGCTGAAACCTTTTAATTGTGGCTTAATCGTAGCTGACTGCTATTATATTTCTTCCTATAAATATTCCATACAATTGAATACATATACATATAATATTTGTACAACAATTTTTGCTTTACATGTGCCAAAAACTCTAAGCTGTAATAGTCCTATTATAGGTGCTGCTTATTTCACTTTGTCAGAAGGCTCTTCTGCCTCTGCAGAGACTGAGACAGAGACTTAGACTCTGAGAGTCACAACAGGCTCTGCTGAAATATCCTAAACGTGCTGATATAATCGTGAAAGCCTTGTCAGGCTACACTGAAAGTCTCCTCAAGCTCTTCTGGCTCTTTTGATTCTATTTTAAATATTTACTCAGTCTCTTTGGATTTCATATTGCATATACAGGCAGGATATATATTATATATTACATTATATATATATATTATACGTTGAGTATTTTCTCCCGCCTTGCTGTAACTTTGCGTTTATTTCTAGTTAATTGAAGAAGCATCTTTCCCCTCTTTTTCCTACTTAAAACAAACTGTCAACTTGCTAAATTGCCCCTTCTTATGCCTGACAAAAGTACAACCACCTAAAATATAAATGAATAAATACAGTCATTGTCCCACTCATTATTTCATCAATAATCTCGAGCGGCAGGTTAAAATTCATTTTTTGAAATGACTACAAAATAAACAGCACAGCACCACCTATTGCCACATTGCTTCCACAATGCAGATGTGAATCAGCCAATAATTGTATGTGTCAATTATGTAATATTTATCTGACTCTCATCACATGCAATTTTTTTGTATTTACATAATATTTTGTTGCGCTGTGGCCACAGACTATAATTTGTTTGTATTATTAATTTAGACGCAATGCAATAATAAAAACTGAAAAAATGAATAAAGTAAAATAAATGCACCCAAATCAAATGAATAAATATTCAGATTACAAAAAGAGACAAAAAACCTAATAAAAATGCATCTAAATGTACAACTAAATATATTGTCGTGTTAATAAAATATTTACGATTGCGGTTTGAAGAGATTATTGGCCTGACAAATTACAGAAACTTAATTATAGAGCAGAGCTAGTAAAAAAAATGGCACAAATAAATATAATAAAGTGTTGAAAATTAAAGCTTTAAATGGTAACAAAATAAAACAAAACCAAAACCAAACAGGCAGACCTCGCACCAGAGCAAGCATTTTATTTTTTAATTTGCATTATGTACATATGTACATACGTATGTATATATGTACATTTATACATAAAAGTTGTAGCAATAAGAGAAGCAGAAATAAAAGTTGTAAAAATTAAAGTAATATATGTATATATGTAGTATGTACATATGTATGTACATATATACAAGTTGTAGAAATAAAAGTAGTAAAAACCGTATATTTAAAGGGGTAGAAATAAAAGTACCAGAAAAGGTAAACAAAAACTCAAAAAAGGTAGTAGAAAAGGTAGTTGATAATAAAATTAGTACACAAACGAGCCAGAAATAAAAGCAGGCATTCAATTAAATATTAAAAATATGTACAATGTTGGCGGTTCGTTTAGTTTCAAGGCAAAAACACTTTATTTAAAAAATATATAAGAAATATTTATATATGTCAGTAATTATATTACAAGTTTACATAATGTTTCGCTTTATAAATTGCTCAATATACAATTGTTGATAGTTGCTGTTGGGTTAGTAGAGCTTTGCCGGATTACTGAAAAAGAGTTTATACCTGAGGTTCATCAATATCGCGCACTTCGTTCTCCTTGGGCTGCTTCTCCAGCGGCTCACGGCGACTGTCATCATCATCGTCATCGGCATCGAATTCACCTCGCCTGGTGGGTAGCACGGCTGGGGCGGAGGTGACGGGTTCAGCGGCTGGCTTGAAGTCTCCTTGGCTGGTTAGGACACCCTCGGCCACCTCCTCGCCGCTATCCAGGGGACGCACATTGACCACACGCACCTTGAACAGGCTGTTGGCATCGCCGTACACTGTCTCATTGATCTCCACCTTGTGACCATCTACGACCTGTTGGGTTTTTAGCATGGGGAAACATTACATTTGCTACATTTTTACATTTTTAGTCCCTATTTCGATGTCCCTACCTTAACAGTTGAAGTTGTATTGCCATTATTGCGGTTCAGGGGAGTCAAAGGCCGCAAACCAAAGGAGAAGCCAGCTCCAATGCCATCGCTGGAGTCATCTCCACCAGTAGCACCTGTTCCATCCTCACCAGAACCGCTGGCAATAACAGGCCAGAGACGAGTGCGCAGACGACGGAAGAGATCTGCAAAAGTAGAAGTAAAAATAGAAAATATATAAAAATTTTAGATACAAATTAGAAGAATAAAAAAATTGGTCTTAAATAGAAGAAAGGACACATAAACGGATAATAAGGAATAAAACAAACAAAAATGTAAATGAAAAACAGGAACAAATTAAAAAAAAAAAAAATGTTAATTAGAAAAAAGAGGAGAAAATGTTCCATTAAAAATTGAACAAAAGAAGACGCAAAATAGAAAAAGAAAAAAAATAGACGCCAAAAAAAATTTAAAACATTTGAGCAAAATTTCAAAAAGAAAATAAATAAAAATAGAAAAAAGATTAAAAAAAATTAAATGGCAATATTTCGGCTTTCTATGGTATAATTTCAAGCGTTAAACAAAACGGAAATGAAAATGCAGCGCAGCGTGAGATAGAAGAGAATGGAGGCAGAGAAGAGGCACTCTGGGAATCCAAGCAGGTGCCCTTCGTCTAGGTCTGGTCTCTTTCTCTTGGCTGTGCCTGTGTCGAAGTGTCTAAGTGCTAAGCAGACATTCCATCCCCCATTCTCCATCCCCAACCCCGTTGTAGTTGTCTCATGCTAATGTATTTTTCAGTTTGGAAATCCTTAATCCGCAAACGCACTAAAAAGCGTTTTCTGTGTCGCCAACGTAGCGGAAATTTACAATTGCCTTGTCTGCTGCCGACGTAATGCCATGCTCCCAGCTCTCTTCCACCTCTTCTTTACTACCTACATACATATATACATACAAATGTATGCATGTACATATGTATGTACATCAGTCTGTCTGTCTACGCCTTAGCTTCTTTTTTTTCTCTTCTTCAACCTTGTCATAAATACTTGACCGATTTGCTTGGACGACTGCTTCTTGGCCTGCTTGCGGCTTGTCGCCAATTCATTTGCGGGTCATTTGCGTTTAAAGGGGTGTAAAAAGTGGTTGAGTGGGCTGTTAAATTGCAGTATTATACAGGGTTTCATAGTGGTGCAGGAAAACGGAGAAAACTTTGTCAAGTTTTCAGGTTTTGTATACTTTTTCACAGAGAGACATAACGTAACATGATTAGCTTATAGTTTTAGTTCTACGTAGTATTTCTAGGCAGACAATACACATTGCCACATATGTACATACATATATGTATTTGTATGTACATATGTATTTTTTTTATCAATAAATACAAATCGATGCACCACAATATGTATCGTGATGCAGACCAATTTATACAATTACATCAATCCTTACTCTGACAAGGTGCTTGTTCTTGAGAAATAAATATAAATACAAATAGATTCATCAGAATCTGCAGCTGTTTATTTCAAATACTTTTCCGTGACTGTCTTTCAAAAATACCTCAAATACCATCGAAATATTTACATCTACATATGTACATACATATATATTTGTACATTGTTCAATATATCAACTTCAGTAGTCCTTAAATCCTACTTTCATCTAAGTTTGTTTCGATTTTTTACTCTCAATCCCCATGCCTTTCGGCTCCAAGTCACTTCTATTTTGTCTATCTGTCTATCCATCCATCTATCCATCCATCTATGTAGCCATCTTTTATCTCTATGCCCCTACAGCCTTGCCCTTTCTTTCTTCACATTCCTTACCCCTCATACATACTTCTCTACCCATAGTGGAGTCTGCCGCTCCATCCGTAACTCAAATAATTCGCTGACAACAAAGTTCTGAGGCTCAACCGCAACTCCCCCCAACTGCCGCAACTCCCTCAAACTTTCTATTTGTCTATATGCTGTTGCCCACGCTTCGTTATCTTGTTGTGCGTCCCACACTCCAGTTGCTCCTAAAAAAAAACACAAAAACATCTTTCATGCATATAAAATGGCATGGGCTTCTGCCAAGTTTTTATAAGCCCCAGCACCAAAGGCACGAGTATTAGGATAAGATTTATGAAGTTTCAGCTTCATCATCGTCAACTTTTTCATCGAGGCGTCTTACAATCTTTAGCCTGGGCCGAGAAAACTTTTCACTTTTAATGGTCAACAGACTGGTTTGACCTACTCCCCCTATATCTCTCCCCATCTCTAACTTCTAAATAAAGATATAAATAAATACAAAAGAATAAATAAACTTTGCATGGGGTGGAACTGCAGAGAAATTTGACATAATATTTTGATAAATTGTTTTTCGTTTTGCGCAAGAGTCAGCAAAAGTTTAAAAAGTCCCCAAAGGACCAGTTGGCTAATTGGCTTTGACCCTCGGACACATGCATTTAATCCAATGTCTGAGAGCCCTTCAGCAGAAAATCCTCTCAGTCTCTCTCATCATCATTAAGCGGTACAGAAATGTGATGTGCAATTGAGACTTGTAATTATAGCGAATGGCGGGGAGCATTTTTAAACAATGATTATTCAATTAAAATATCATTATATCACTCACCATCGAAAGAATCGAAGAAGCCCGTGTTGAAGCTGCTCGGATTGGACTGCAGGAAGGGATAGCCAGCGCCCGTATCGATGACACCGCCAAAGTTATGGAAATCCGGCACGTCAGCGGAGCCCGCCTGGGGCACTTTAATCACCTCGGCATCGTCCTGCGGATTATTACGCGCTGCAAAAAAAGGGGATCGAGGTATAAAATTAAATGTTATTATTCATCATTAAGCAAACAAATTGGCTGCGAAAATTCGTTCATTCATTAAATTAGCCAAATCAGCGTGGAAAAGCGTCAGCGATTGCACCCCTCCTGCTGCCAGGGGCAGCTCATTAGCGCTTATTACGCAATCTTTGCTTTGGCATAATTTTACTTTGACTTGAAGGGATATATAGCAATGATTTTTGAGCTTTGAGCTGACCTTTGGGCGTAGCAATTATCCCAGAGGGAAAACTTAAAGTGCAAATTTCAACTCCCCCAGCAAAAACTGTGCCAAGGCTTTATCGGGCGACCTCTAAATAAGGGACCCTTCACAGTGATTCAAAAAGAAGGATGTATGGGGCAGAGGCTGACTCATAGATAAATGCGTTTGCCTGTTGTTAGCTTCACTCTCAATCTCTGCAGTTCTCTGGCATGTTGCACTTCATAAATCTCGCACAGCTGACACTGACAGCGACAACAGGCGAACAGCACAAACGTCATACAACAAGTGGCTGAAGGGAACACAGCACTCACAGCACATTACATCAAGTCTGATTGTATGGCATATGGTAGTACCCTGGAATCAGATGTAAGCTCTGAAATGTGCGAAATGAGTGCGCTGCTGCAGTAACATCAAGCAGTACTGCAGCTGTAGCAGAGCAGCAGCAGCGCTCTTAACACTCCAGCTTAACAGCCTCTTACAGCTCTTGGTTACAGCGCTCCCCTCAGATGTTACTTGAGGCCGCTTTCATCGCTCTGTTACCGTTCTCGGTTCTTGCTCTCTGTTAACAGCCAGTTCAAATGACATGTACATACATATGTATTTACTTCCATAGTGCCAACATACCCTACCGCACACTGAGTTCATCGGGTGGGGGCTGCTTCGGCTACCAAACTAACGACGTTAAAAATAAGTCGAGCCAGAGTTGACTCTCGCCTCGCCACGACTCGACTCTTTCAGATGAAATGTGAAATATGAAGAGCTTTATGTGCTGCGTAAAATTGCGTACGCAGAAGGCCAATCCCACCTCAAGGGGGGGGGAACAAAAATAGGGCTGCACAAATGCACTTTTGTAGGTCTGTGCGACCCCCAGCCGCTTGGGACGTTTCACTTTTTAAGCCGATGTATGAGAAATATACACGACACTCGCAGTATGTTTGGGATTTTGTGCAAAAAAAAATGTCGTCACCGTCATCCACACAGAAAGAGAGAGAGAGAGAGAAACAGAGCGGGGTCGCAGGTCCCCCAAGCGATCAAACATAAAGTGGAGCAAAGAAAGAAACAAAACGCTACCCCAAATGTTGGCCAGCGGGGGGGCAGGCTGCGGCGGCACACAGGGTAGTCGGTGCACACGTGAACGTCATTTACAAGTGCAAATATTTACATATCGTGGTGCATATGAAAAGTGTGATGCATGGAGCTGGGCAGGCAAATACGCTTCAACATGGATATGCTCGTATTTATGGATGGGTTGTACACACATTCGTATATAAATGTTGAGCAAATATGAAAAGAAACTTATCGAATAGGGCATTACCTGTGGGGCAAGAGAGTTACCTGTCTTCTTTCTGATCATAATTTTTGCTTAAAAAATGTAATCCTGTCCCAAGAGATTTTCGGCCATGAACTTCCACATGCTCCACTACTTTTACCCTATTATTATTTTTTTCAAGCAATTTCGTGGCAAGTACTTCAACAAATATGCTCCATCTCCACCGCCTTTTCACTGCTCAAATTAAGATCAAAAAGCCTGCCAGAGTGTCCAGTAAAAGTTATAGAGAGATGGAGAGGAGCAGGGGGATTGTCATTCACCTAATATTTCATGCTTTCGTGTTGCATACTTTATGGGGGAAGCTGTTTCCACGTACCGGACCCCTTAGTGAGTGACAAAAAAAAAAAAAAAAAAAAATTATATCCTGTACGAACAAATTGTTCAGCGTTGAATTTCCGTCTTTTTTGTTAGATGATTAATCATGCGAAAAATGAGGCAAACGAATTCAAAGCGAACACTAACGAAACACACACACAAAATGGTGAAAAACATCTAACATGGCATATTCATTAATTTTCCAATAATTAAGCCCAGACAGGGAGGGCACCACAACGCGCGTCCTGCCCTGCCCACCATTGTTCCTACGGCTTCTGCTGAATTATGAAATTAATAAAACCAGTTGGCAGTTCTCTGGCGCTGTGGCTAAGGGGGAGGGTAGTTTCGTGGCTAAGGGCGGGGACAACTCTCTGACTCTGTGGCTGAAAAATTTCTGCATAGCTCTGCGCTTTTGTTCTAAACACAGCGCACATTTTGTTGCTAATTATGTAAGGTTAACAGGCGGCTGGGGCGTGGCACTCATTTAATATTTTTTGGGCTTCCCATTCTTGTTGCCGTATTTTTTTTCTCAATGCTTTGCCTTTGGAGGCAGCCAAAAATAAAATCCCTGGCAATCGCTTCGTCTGCGTTTTATGGCGCTAATTGGCCCGGGCCAAGGGAGGAGTTCGGTGCGGTGTTTGGTGGGTTCAAGTCTGCGTCAATTAATTTACATAATTGTACAATTTTGCATAATTTAGTGAGTCGTGTTAAGGATTTTATTTCACAGACAAATTTAGCTTTAAGTATATCTTGGGGATTCTATTGGTTAATATTTTTGAAGCAAAGCTTAATTGGAAATGTGTGGGTTTGTGGAGTATAAAATCATTTCGTTCTTCAACTGATTTGCTGTGATTTATCTGCTAAATAAATGCCTCAAATTACAAATAATTGACGTTAAACGCAGGAACGTCAGTTCCAATATCTCTGCCATTACGTTCCTCCTGAATTATTATTATCAGCAATGTTATTTAACCTCACAATTGAATGAATAACTATTCATCGAAAGCATTAGCCAAAATCCACACAATTCTGACAGCATTCGCATTGAAATACAAACCCACACAAAGGGTTCCGTTCGTTCCGAGTCTTCTAGTCTAATAAATATGCGACTATAATTACAAAGCTGCCAAAGTCCTATCTATCAGCACTCTCCTCTCCCCTCGGTGAGTGGAAAATTGCTTGAAAATTTGCAATGCATTTCGCAGCTCGCTCTCTTCCACCCAAAATGGTAATTAAACTGCTGGCCAAAAGTGTCGGTTTTGGGTTTTGGGATTCCATTGTGGCCTGCAGGGGGGACTTGTACTCGACTGAACCATCAAATTTATATTGCGGCTGTCCCGGGCAAGCATTTTTGAGTGGCCTCAATATGGAATTTTGGCCAGACAAAATTGCAATTCGCTTTTTGGCCATCATCGATGCATGCGTTTTCAATTACTTTGATGTCCAATGGTGCTCCCCAACAAAAACAACAAAAACAGCAACAATAATAAAAGCAACAACGAATTGCCAATGAAAATATGAATGTGTAATACTCGGGGCACAAGTTTTACCACTTTTTCGCAATTCATTTAGCATTTTGCCACCACACAAATTGGAAATTGCAAAATTCAATTTTTGGTTTCTCTTTTTTTTTTGTGTTTTGAACTTTTCTAATTAATAGAAACGGAACACTGGAGAGAATATAAAATACAAAAAAACCCCTCAAACAATATTTTATAAAAGTTGCGAACACTGCGGGCAGTTGCTCATTAAGCGTGCCCTACGTCTCCCTCTCCCCCGCTCCCGCTCTCTCTGATAGTCCCTTCATCTATCTATCAATTATTTCACCATTTTTGGTTCTCACAAATCAATTAAACTTTCGCCTGCGCATTTTGTGGGCTGCTCTTACTCTCGACTTTGTTGCATGCAATTAATGAATTTTTAATAGCCCCGCACTTTGGTTAATGTAAAAAGTTTTTCCCCTTCACCAGACCTATCCCTCCTCAGTTCTTGGGGTGCGCTGTCTCGTGTACTTAGGCTGCTTGTTGTAATTATGATTTTAGTTGTACTACGCTAAAAAGTTAGTTTGCCATGTAAATCTTTTGAGCAGCTTCCTTCTGACTCTCTCTCCCTTTTTTTTTTGTTTTGCTGCCCAGCTTCAGGCAATTAAGAGTGGTAGAAGGTTGGAGGGAGAAGAAAGACAGAAAGTGGAAGCTTCTCTTGTATATTTTTAAGTCTGTTTTAATTTAACTCAAAACAAAAGTCAGCTGCGTCATTTTTGCTGGCTTAAATCTTTAGCTTAAACCCATGGAAGCTGCTGCAAATCAGCGCCATCCTAGAGCTACAATCAGCCACTGCACAGCTCAATCAAAACTGCAGCAAAACAGCAGACAGACAGACCATCAACGCCTTAGTAGAGGACAAGCTCAAGCATTTCAATTACATACAAACATTTATCCGGCACCATTTATAGCACAACAGCACAGTAGATTCCTGGGAGTGCCACCTCCTGACAGACTCAATTGTATGCAATTTGGGTTAAAATGATTTCAAATCAGTTGAAAACCAATGAACAGGCCAGAAAAGAGAGACCAGAAACGAGAGACCAGAGACGACAGAAGACCAACTGGACAGAGACTCGCTCGAACTGCCGCCTGTCGAAGCTGAAGCTGAATCCCCAAAGGGGGACAGGAGGAGACTGCCTGTGTGTCAGTGGCATGGACATGGGCCGAGTGCAGACTTGTGTCACGTTCAAGAACTCTAAACAGGGGGAAAATTAGTTTGATGGCACACACACACACAGGACACTTGAGGGGGCAGACTAAGACTGACTGTGACTGGATGGGAGACTGCGGCTGTGAGGAGCTGTGGGGGGCAACGCAGATGTCAACAACAGTCGGTGCCGAAAGTGAAATCAAAGCCAGCTTTCAAGTTTCACAACCCAGCCCCTCCCCCCACATAGCAGCCAACAGCATCCGACAGAAATTGAGTGAAAGTGCAGACTGAGGCTTAGTTTGCTGTCATTCGCCGAGTGAAATGCCATTCAATTGACGTTCTGTGAGGCTCACTCTGGCATGTGTGGGTGTCCCTGTGTCAGCACGCGTATATCACACGCACACACACGCAGGAACATATCGAATGTCCGAATCGAGTCACCGAATCTTGGGATACCAAAAAAAATCAAGCAAGAAGTTGGGATGTCGACTAAAGGATTCCCGGTAATTGTTATTCGTTATTCATCGAAGGAAAACGTTTATGTAGGATCGGTTAAATTACAAAAAAGTGTCTGGAATTGTATTTTATTTTATTTCGTATTTTAAATATGTAAATCAATTGCAATATTTAGTTGAAATATATGTACATATGTATTTCGTACAGCTTCCTAAAAACATGGAACAATCTCATAGAATATAGCTACTATATATAGCTAATACGTATATAATATATAATACTAATATATGTAGCTACTAGTTAAAGTTCTTCTCCCTCATGTTATAGCCAACATACAGGCAGTTCGCTCTCTGCTACCCTGTACTTAACATCATTTAACAAATGATGGACGTGCTGAAGCTTAAACCCCTTTTCAAAGCCCCCCCGTATCGTTTCAATTCGGTTCGGTTCAGGTTTTTTTGGAAAAACGAAAACGAAATTAGTTTAACGTCTAGCAACACCACCCCTGACCACTAACCCCTTTCCCCTACTCACTGTGCGTGCGTGTGTCTGAGGGGGAAATCGTAGGCGTCCTGTCTGCTGCTATCAATTCTAATTACAAATGTCAACAATGATTTTTCGGTCATCCCCTTGATGGGCCGATGGCCAATGGGTGATGTGCGATGACGTTAGCTTTGAGGGGGGGTTGCCACGCATAGAGGTGTGTGTATGTGTGTGTGTGTAGCTTAGGGGGGTTTTGAGGGGTGGAGAGTGTGTGCCTTGATTAATGTGACGCGCTGCAACAGCAGCTGGGTCCACAGTCGGTTCGCTTTGGGGTTTCGCTTGTCTCGACTTGGAGTGCGGCGGATGGATCGCCAATTAGGGGTGGGGTCTGTGGTGCGGTATGCGGTTCTAGTTGTCTGCATGGTTATCTGCCGCCAGCCCATGCCCGATTGATTGGCAGCCACGAAGAGGGAACTCAGTCAGAGGAACAAACTCGTGACAGATTGGAGTTATATTGAGGCCTGCAAAGGGCTAAGGTTTAGGAGAATCGAACTGGGATGACATGCTTTCAAATGGAGCTAACAAATATGCGTTTTAGCGCACAGATCACTGTGGAGTTAATGGCGGAAGGATGCACAACAAATTGTTGACGATATTTGGATGAAGTCTGAGTGGGTTTGATGCCAGAATTATGGCGGTGACGGTGTGCCCTAGTGAGTCATTGCTAAAGTGCCATATAAAAGTAGTTTTTAATTGCCAAATTTCAACATTTTGTAACTTAATAATTTCCCAGAATACTCAGATCTAAAAAAGAGCTCATCACTATTCTTCATAAGAATTTTGTATTTAAACAAAACATCTTCATTAACCGCTCATACAAATAACTAGAAGGCACTTTTCATATACCCATTTAACATCCACCTTTTCTCTGCCGATTTGCATGACAAACAAAATACTTTACGTGCGCTCAGAGTAAAGAAAGAATTTCCGGGCAAGAAACGGCACAAAAGTGCAAAGCAATATTGTACACATTCAATTCAATTTATTTTGTGTCGCTTTGGCACACTGTGCGAGTAGCTCTCCCACACTCCACCACGAAGCCCAACCCCTGAAGTACGAGTGTGTCAGGTGCTGCCTTCATTTTTCATTTCTCCCACCACTTCATTTGCATTGCGTCAAAACAAAAACAAAGCTCGAGGGCTATACCAAGCCTAAGTGAAATAGGGAAAGTAAATGCGACTGTTTCAATACCCAGCAGGCAGAGGGGTACGCACACTTTTTAGGAGAAAACAAATGAGGTATTAGTTGGGAGCTCTCAGACATATCGGAGATAATACGAATATCTAAAAATTTCATAGATATTCATTGTATTCAATAATAAATAAATAAATAAAAATAAAAGCTTTTATTACTTTTGAATGCCAACACTTTTCCTCAATTGTCAACTAAAGGAAGCAGTTGATGCATTTCTAGCTTCGAAATTCAAGGACAGAGCCACTGCTGCTTGTATATAAAGTTTCTAGCACCCCCAACGATTCCCTACTTCTAACCAAACACCTACTTAAGCTAATATACCCTTGCAAATATTATAGAAAAAGACCCAAAGCCATGGCTACTGGAAACGAAAACTTTGATTGTAACGGTGGGCCCTGGCTGCCTGCTCTCCCTCTCCCTACCTGTCTGTAAAGCCTCTTCCCCCATTTTGGTGGGGCTGCTGCCAAATGTGACAATCGTGTCACGTACTCAATGTTCTGGAAGATTGAACGTTACGTTTGTCGCGTTTAAAATGAGTTTTTTTCAACTGAATTTGATTTTGATTGTTTGGTCCCGGACACGAAATTCCAGGCAACACTCCAACATCCCACTCCATACCCACATCCCATTCCCCAGCCCATTCTCATTCCCTTTTCGTGCACAAACAACCTTCCGATATCCCCTTGCCACATGCAGCAAATTGTTCTGCTAAGCGGAAAAACTGAATTGGCCAAAAAGTAAAATTGTTTAATTTTAGGCTTTCTTGTTAGCCCCGAGTCGAGTCCTTCCCCATTAATTCTGTTGTACAAGAATTATTTCTGTGGGCCCCGGTGTACGTGCTGTAAATTTATTAAGCAGAAAAATGTTCGGCTTGGATTTCTGGGGCTTGACTTTCGAATGGAAAGAATGTGCTTTAGCTTTCACTTTGAGTTTTACACTCGAATTGGAGTCGATGGAGTGTGACATTGAAGGGGAGGCTCGTGTCTTCGAATCCACAAATAAATAGGGAGGGGATAACCTATAAATATAATCCTTTGTCTGAATATTGCCTAGTTAATTTCATTCAAAAACATTGTTGAAAATTTAGCAATTGAAAATGCACATAAAAAGCCGCTTGGTTACGCTCGCCACATGCAAATCCAAATTGCAACAGCCAATACACAGCACTCCACTGACAAAACGCGACAACGGGGGCCACACCTCACCACACACTGAATTTAGGAGCTTGCATATTTTTGGGTTGTGAGTAAAACCGCAAATTGCTATTAACGAAAATCTAATCATAACCGGAAATTAATTTGACAGGAATCTCATTAAATTTACAACACGGCCACTCTACACGAGGACACGAGGACATCATGCCACAGGCCACAGCTGCCGAGCATGACGGCGACGAGGAGGGTCACAGAGAGAGAGAGCGGGGGAGAGATGCCAACCCAATCCGCATCCACATTCACCGCATTTCTATTCAATGCAAAATCCAAAATTCCCCCCATGCGCAACCGCCCGGTGCCCAAATCGTTTAAAGGTGCATTGCGTTGACATTGCAACACAGCCACCTGAGTATTTGAGTAATGTACCTACAGGATTTTCATTATAAAGTACAATTATTTCAGTTTTGCCTATGCCATGTGAGAGATGATGTGATTTGATGTTCGTTTACACGATGAAGTAATATCGGGAATGGGGTTCATTTTTAATATCAAATAGAATTGCCTATCCTTAAATCCATACATATATTTCCCATTTCTGCACTGCTTTGTGTTTAGTTTTTAAAAGTGTCGTGTTTTGCCAGTCCGATATTTTGTCATAAAAGCGATCCCACCATCCACTGTACATAGACTCAGTCCTCGCATAAGCCTCACTCGCGGCAGCGGACGTTCTTTCGTCTATCTATGCCGCCTTCTTCGTTGCTTTCTCGCGCTCTCGCTAAGCTTTTTGCGCAGTTGAGCAGCAACCCCGACACTGCTCCAGCGCTCGCTTTTTATAGCTAGCTGAGGGCATGGGCAATGCGGCCCGTCAGCCTACCTGCAGGTAGAAATGAGCTGATATTTTTTACAGTTATCAATTACAGCAGCTATTGAAATAGCTCAAAAACCGATCAACTAAAAAAAACTCAATTCGATTATCCAGAGAGAAATTGTACTTGACTTATACCCTGTTGCGATATCTTAGCCGCCATAAACGACCTTTTGCATATATTCTGTATAATTGTGCAGGCGCCTGGTTCTGCTGACTATGAGCAACTGCCTCTGCTGTTGCTGCTTCAGCCTCCGACACCACCTCCACCTCTTCCGTTGCCATTGCTCCTGCCTCCGCTCCCACCTCTTTCCCTAGCAATGCCTGCTGTAATTTATTTCTGATTTTGGGCTTGCGCCATGCGTGGTTGAGCATTAGAGAGAGACGCTTGCACATTTTGCCAGCACATAAATTAACATAAAGAGGCGGCAAACTGGGAGGCCTCCAGGGAGGCCTTGCAGCGATTACGTGACATTGAACCAGAGCCAAGTGGCTCCTGCCGATGCTGCTGCTGATGCCGATGTCAATGCTGTTGCAGCAGTTCTCAATCACATAGAGAGAGAGGGAGAGAGGGAGACCTGGTTGAGTCATCCAACTAATTGGATAAATCCTTCGTGACAGCTGACAATTGCAGGGGGGGAAATAGAGGGGGTCCAGCGTCTAGACATGTGTCACTATCTACTTATAATAATGATTCCATTTCGAATTTCATTGTTAACCTTTCATTGTTGATTATGCAAATAGAAAAGAATACATTGTTTAATACATGTCGATGAAAAGATCTCCACTTTAAGTACTCTGCACACTCTGTAAATGGATAAGCCATGGTCGGTAGGTTGTCTAGCTTTTACCCAAAGCTTTACCACTTAATGGAGTTATTAGGAAAGTTTTTTAGATTTTTGTTTAGCTCCTAAAATTTAAGTTGTGATTGTGTAATCATAATGGCAGCTTAAGTGGCTATAATATGTAAATATACGAGTCTGGACACTCAATTTGTAGGCATTTATTATAGTTTTTACGATTATTTAAAGTTAAAAGTGTTAAAAAAGAAACATTTCAAACACTCACAGCTCGGAGACTATGAGGTCAGCTTGGGCAAGGCCATAATTTATGAATTTCTCTGCACCGATCCACAAACAATGATCCCGCCTGCCTGCTGGTTTGTTTACTTCTCTAATTTTTTTCTGTTCCTCTAATTACTCCACCATTTTTTGTTTTCCTCCTTCTATCCCTTCTCTAATTGTGTCATGAGAAATGAGTACATAATATATTCTCGCAATTCGAGAAATTTTATCTACGGTACTTAAAACTTGTCTTATCGAAACTTAGAGGTACATAAAAACACGGAGCAATCCCATCTCTATTAAATATTTGTGTTCTCCTCCTGCTCATTCACAGTCACGTTACAGTGTTTCAACTTTTTGTGTAGATTTTTTGTGTGTTGCATTTCATGTCAAGTGATTAATCATTTGGCTGCCGGCAAAACAGTTGTAGGAGCAGCAGCAGCAACCGAGAAAACAAGTACGACTGTCATGTAAAATATTCTCATCCACCGGAGGTGTGTAAACAGTGCGTATCAAAAGCATAAAACAGGCAAAAGTTGAATCAAGAGAGATACCATTTTGAGATGAATTACGATAAAGTCATTTAGTTAATTTAAACCAGATTTTAGTACATAAAAAATTGAATTTCCCATTTTTCTCTCTCCACGTTTCAACTACTCATTTCATACACTTTTCAAACGCACCTTACCATATACAAATGTATTAATTTTTTGCTCTTTGCTAACCAGACACTTGAATTATTCATTCTGATTTTCATTCTGATTTATTTGGTTAAAAAAAACCAAAAGGCAACAAAAAACACAATGCTATTTTCTTAATTTTCTGGGCGTACATGTACATACATATGTACATATATATATATATATATATTGTATGTGTACAATGTAAATTTGTTTCATTGTACAACCCAATCAGGTGACAAGGACAAGGCGGACCGATATAATCAACCCAATTAAAGCTTAAAGTACAAAATGCAGAAAACAATTTCATTTCATTTGAATAGACCTGACTGCCGCCTAGCTTTTGTTTATTCAATTTGGAATTGTTTAATTTCTGTTGATTGCACCCCCCGCACCGAGTCTAAAAAGCAAAAGGCAGCAACAAAAATATTTTCAGCATCGTAAATCAACTCAATTTAATGCTCAACATTTAATTTAGTTGAACGAAAAGTGACCGAATACAAGAGAATATTGTGTTTGGCTTTTTATGTGGAGATTTTGTTTATTTCCTTGGCTTTAGATATTTTGTATGATTGGATGAAGGCAGAATTAAATGAACAAATAATACTTAGTAAACTTTTGGAAAGAACTAAATCAAATTTAGAAATTTATCTAGAGGAAAATGTTTAATATTTCAGCCACCATTCAATGGAAACTTTCTCCTTTTTTGTTACAAAAATTCACCATAATCCACTAAGCCGCTAAAAATTATTTCCACTCTATTGATTTACGCTCCCGCTAAATTAAAATTAAATTATAACTAAACCAGCCGATTGGGGGCTACTCCCACAAGGATAATTAGCACTGGCGAGTCATCAAACACAATTCGACACAAAACATGTGAAAAGGCCCAAAAAATTAACTCCAATTTGCATAAACATATACGCGTACGAGTCGAGGTGTCGGAATTAAACAAATTGCCAAACAATTCAGCAAATGTCAACCATACAAAATAAAGTGTACATAAGTACATATATAGTAAATAATAATTTACCAATAATATAATTATACCTATTTAGGGCTTTATTACACCACGCATAGTTGCACATACGAGCAGCAAAAGCAGTAATAAAACGCAGAACAGAAAAAAAAATTGATGTGATTTATGGCCACATGCAACTGCAATTTGTACAGAAAACATTCCCTGGAAAGGCCTTAAAAGCGAATTATGGCCATAATTAACCCAATTCTTTTGGCCATGGGACACTGACACCACCACTCGTAAAAACAATATTAAGAGAAATACGCGACCAGAAGAAAAGAAAAAGAAAAGAAAAAAAGGCCGAAGAATTTCAGTGGGACAGCAAAGGGGTCGAAGAATATCGAGTGAAGAAAGGGGAGCATGGGAACAGTTCATTCAACTGTGGACTGAGCTGCAGATGGCAAATATCTGAAGATAGATTTTAAATCAAAAATAGTTCAGGACTGAGATTTCAGGAGGAACATTTCAAGAGCGTACTTTAAAGGGACTCTGTGATATTTTCATGCCTTTTGTTGAATAAAATTGTTTAAAAATATGGCATTTAAAGAAGGAGAAACTGCATGTTTAAAAGATAAAATCTTCTACTAAAAACCACCTAAACCAGTAAACTCTTCTATATTATTCTTACTACAATCGCCTCTAATTGCAAGCAAATCAATTACTACTTGTAACTAGAGCAAAACGTTTTCAAAAATCGGTACTTATTGCATTCAATTTTCATATTGCTTGCAAATGATTTTGACTGCAGCAGCAAATTTGACAACTTCAAGTGGCTGTGGCAGCTGCCAACCCAAGCCCATCCCTGGCCTCATCATCTGCGATTCACTGGCAGCTTCTTCAGCAATTTATGCATTCAAGTGGCAGCCAAAGGCAGCAGTCAGCCAGCAGCCAGCAAACGCTGATGATGACAATAAGGACGCAGCTCCCTGGGACTCTAGTCGGTGATTCCTTGAGAGTTTCTGATATTTTGCCCGTCGTTGTATCTGTAAGATGCATTTGGCTGATTGTCAAGTGTCTCGTTTTGTTATCTGGCTGGCTGGCATCATTATCCAGGAAACATTCAGGAATGTTTCAACTAGTTAAAGTTAACTTAAAGCGCAGTTTGAGCTTGATTTTTGGGGTAGAAAGAAGATGAAAGACTTCGCTGGTGGTTGCTGCATTAACTTAATTTAGATAGTTATTGTAATTATTTTCATAATCCATAGAAGAATATGCAAAGGGTTAAGTTTGGTACAGTGTCCTCTGCACATGGTTTCATTGATCATTTACTTCAAAAATATGTAGAAATATATGAGCTTTATTTTTTAATCAGTAAAAAGTATTGTCTGAGATTATTCCAGACAATTCCAGATTGCAAAAGAATATTCTTACTTATTTAAAGAAATAAATTCTAGGAAATGTTTTCCCCCGCCCATCCTTATCAATTTGCATTGTTAATGAGTTCAAGAGGTTGCTCACTGTTTTCTTAATAAGTAAATAAATACATAAATTTTAATGATGATTTGTGTAGATTTTTCGCGTATTGATTTATGAATTTGCATTGTTCGCTTAGGGGTCATAACTCACCTGGCAATGTCAAGACTCCGCTTAGAGCCAGAGCGATCAATAGAGCACTGAGCAAAAGCTTCATTTTTTTTAATTTGTATTCTGTATATATTTGTATTATATTTTTCACACGGTTTTTAGTTTATAGTTTTAGAACTTGGTAAATATTATTATTTATTTAGGGTGCACTTTGTATATCAGTTGTCTGTTGTATATTTTTTTTCGCCGGTTAACTATTCGGTTGGGTTGCCTACTGCTCAGTTCTGTATGGAAAGACAAACAGTTCTCAAATGCGCTTAAATGATTTGAGGAAACGGCAAATAAACAGCAAACGAGACCACAGAGAGAGGGAGGGCGTGAGAGAGCGAGCGATTGAGTGGTGAAGCTGACCGCTCCTCTCGCTTGCGCTCACACTCTCCCTCACAATGAATATGCCTCTCCCTACGACTAAATTAGTCGAACGTACCGTGCCGTACATGCTGACGGTATGTCACTTACTTAATAGGCTGCTCGCGGGAAAAGTAATTATTTTGAAATGTAGTGTAAATAGAGACCAACAACCGCTACGAAATAGTGTTTAGGGAAGTTTTCCCCGTCACTCCATGTTTTTATTATTAAGTAACGGTCATACCGGTATGCATGCATAGCAAGTGCCGTGCCTGTGGGAAGCAGTTGTGAAATTCACAGCTTGCACGCTGTGCCAATATTCTGTCCCAGCACTGTGCTTAATTTTTTGTTGGTTTACATTACAACTAATCAGTTTTTGTCTATGCTTCGTTAACTGCACGCTCTACTGCTATCTCTTTCTGCCTCAGTCTGAGTCTCTATGCATGTCCCTGTACTTGTCAATGAGTGCGAGTACTTGTAGTCGCATTTTCTCCTCTCCGCTTTACAGCCCATTCGTATTTTGATTTAACTTCAATCGCTGACTGTTTAGTGGCGGCTGGAAATTATTTCAATTTGTTGAATAGCTAAATCACCTGTTGGCCGTGCTTCGTATAGAGTTCAAGGTTGTCGATTGTGTAAGCAAATCTCGTTTGTTTATGCCACCCATAGAGAGAGAGAGAGTGTTTTGAAGCTTGTATGACACTAACAATGAAAATGTAAGCAACTGTATATCGCGCATATGAATTGCTGCAAATGGCCGGCCAACAAATTGTGTACAACACTGTCTTGGCGGCACTCTCTCGTTCCTGCTAATTGATCTTATTAGAACACTATTGATTCTTATTAAACTGAAAGCGAAGCTTGAAGCTACTCAGGGGACTGGGCTGGCTCTTCTCTATAATTAAATTCATTTGATAAAGCACTTATTAATTTTCTATAGTTAAAACAATCACGCCTAAATGTAGCTAGTCACGACTGAGCCTTACGTTAATACCAAAGATCATCTATTTTATGAGGAGTTGTTTAAAGGGAAGAGCTTAGATAGCGGATGACTAGTTGTGACAATTACTGACTTAATCAGTAGTTTCTTAGAATTCTTAACAATCTGCTTATATTTCTTAACTTTTTTACGGAGTTCGTCGGTATTTTTGACATTCTCGAGAATTGAACTTTCGAACTAATTCGTTTTAAGCTATTTTTTTTATGGTAAAAACTTCGCTCAGCATTTTTTCTTTGTTATATCCTCTCTAATGCTCTACCTCTATTAACTTTTAATTCTCGTAAATTTCAGTTAAGGTCAAACCATTTTCAAACGCAAATTAACATTTTTCAAGGTCTTTAAATAATTAAGTAATAATTTCTTCAACTTTACTATTTTTAATCCATTAATTTATGTAATTTACATTCTATTCTAAGTAAATTTTTCAGCAATTTGGCAAATTTCCTTCAATTTTCTTATTTTGATATCATTTTTGATTTTTTTTTTTTAACTTTTTAAACTTTTTACCGCCATATAAACTTTAGCGCACACGTGTTATGGCCACACACAATTTTTAGCACAGCTTAATGCAACTTTGCAAAACAATTTCTTCAAAAGTTTATTTCTAACAGATTGTTTATAAACATTTTTTTTTAGCTTAGCGGAAATCGCACAGACACAACACACATACCGGACTCGCAAAATTTGCATAAACTTTTATTGTTGTTGTTGCTTCTTCGGTTGTCATACAGTTATTTCTGTAGGTTGTTCGAAGACGTCGTTTTTTTTTTTTGGGAACACTCACTCGCGATCTTTGCCGTGCGCCGACTCTTGTGAGAGATTTCGGACTAAACGAATGCGTACGGATTTGGCTTCATTTATACCAAGGCACGCAGCGAGCGCTGCGATGAGAAAGAAGGCGGTGGCAAGATCGACCGGAGAAGTCTTCTGAAAGAATGGTAGAGAAAGATGATAGACTAATAGATGACTCGCGGGTAAGACTGCAATTCAATTTAATCAACAAAAGTTGAAGAAAAATATGAAAACTGCAGGGACCGTGGACTCAAAATTTTACAAATTTAAGATTTTAAACAAATTTTAAACAAAATAAAATAATAATTTTATTTGTTTCTTTTTAAGAACAACATAAAGAATAAATATTAATATTAGGCAAAAAAGCTTCAAAAAAAACCGGTATGTATGAAAAATTGAGTAATTTGTTCGATTGTTTTATTGATTTGGTTTAAAAACTTAGAGCAGCGGGAAAAATACCGACAAATATTGCAGATGTTTCTATTCCATTCAGAAAATTTACTCACGGCTCGGGCATACCCCCGGGCATACCTCCTACCCAAAAGGGTAGCAGAAAATGAATAAAAAATGCGTTGAATGCATTGACACGTAAGTGGCGTGGGGCAGGCAAAAGTGAATGTCGTCGCCGGGGAGACATGGACTGTGTGTGGGTCATCCCTTGACCAAACAAACAAAAATTAAAAATTCAAAGCAGTGCGCCGACAGAGACGGAGACGACAAGGAACGCGCGCCAAGCTAAGGTACGTTCCTGGAGTGACAATGAACGCTTTAGATCCGCTACGAAGCAGTGGCTCTTCCATCTCCACCTCTCCCCGTTCTCTTTTATAGTTCTTCTGCCAGATTAAGATCTTGTTTTGCCTCAGCTGTAGCGCCTGCTCCTCCTCTTTATCTTCTAGAACTTGTAATTCCCATTGCAGAGCCCGAACCGGATTCTCTTTAAACTGCACTTTCTGTTGTTGTTGTTTTTTTAAAATCTGTTTTAGCCCGAGTATTCTCGTGTTAACTGGTTTGAATGCATCTTGCCTTTCAGTGAGAAAAAGCATTTAAAATTAATTACCATTTTTGTGCATATTGTTAAGACGACATTTTTGTGGTTGCGAAAAAAAACCCAAAATAAGATCTTCGGTCTGACAACATTGACAAATTGTTGTCAAGGCTTTTGAATGAAAAAGAAATTGAATCGGTTTTTGGTTTAGGTACAATAGCAGTAATGACGTTGTCTTAGGCACTCTGGATTTTCCCTCTGTATTTCTCATGGATATAAATTCACTTCTCTCAGGTTTAAATATAGCAACATGTCAGGGAGACTACCCACAATTTATGATATGGCGCTCTTGACCTTGAGAATGTGTGTGCGGGAAATGAGAGCAAGATTTTACGCTCCAAATACAACAAATATTTATAGAATTATTTGATAGAATAAATTATATTGAGAAAATTTTTTAATAATTTTGATTTCGAGTGCTGGCTTTTGAAAGGAAACAGTGAGGCTAGGCTTGGATGGTAAAACGCACTGGAACAGACCACACACGCCCTTCCCGGCCTACCACAGCACCATTTGGTAAGACTGGCGCCAAAGTTCATAAAATTGCCAAAAATTAGTCGGCAGCAGACTAGCAAAATTTGAAATTCTAATAAGCGCCACCTGACGACCCAATCTGGATAGCCATCTGTTGCCTAAATTGTGAGACTCATTGCTTAGTCGCACTAAAAACTGCCCAGCCCTGCGTTGCCCTGGCGACGGTTTTGTTTTGTTTTTGACATCTCAAAAAATAATAAATAGCAGTTAACAAGTAACAAAGATAAGAATTTTAACGCAAAACTCTAAGAAAATGTTTCGCCGTGGTAAATTATCGTTTTTAAACACCAAAGACGACCGCATAAAGGTTATTAATGAGCGCATAACGCTGACAGAACGCCACCTCATGGAAATATGTTCGGCATTTGCTTTGGTAACGCGGAAAATGGCCAAGTAAGTGAAAGCAATAACAGGGAATGGGAATACATGTTATATTTTCCATGTTAGATACCGCGACTCGTACGATGAGCTGGCAAAGGGCGTCAAGGGCTATGCGGATGACGAGGAAATCAACGAAAGTCTCTCCACGGGCCTCAAAAGTTTCACCAATGCAGTGACCATAATGGGCGATTACATGGACATTAATGTGCACCGACTGGAGCACAAGGTACGCCATATTCAGGAGCTTATTTCTTAGCCTAACCCGATCTACATTCCCCCCACAGATTGTCAATGAAATGTCACAGTTTGAGCAGCTCTGCAAATCCACGCGCGATAATCTGCGTCAGGCGGTCATTGCCCGGGACAAGGAGGTGCTGCGCCAACGTCAAATGCTGGAGATCAAGTCCAAGTTTGCAGCCAACAATGTGCGTAGACTCCAAACAAAAATAAACTAAGAAATAAACACAAAATTCTCCTCACAGAGCGCCGCTGATTCGGAGCTCTTCAAGGCCAAGCTAGAGGTGGCGCGCACAAACAAAGAAATTGATGACATTATTGGCAGCTTTGAGCAGCGGAAGCTGCGCGATATTAAACAGCTACTCGGCGACTTTATACTCATCTCGATGAAGCAGCACACCAAAGCGCTGGAGGTGCTCAGCGCCAGCTACTATGACATTGGCAGCATCGATGAGCGCGACGATTACCTGGAGTTTCAGAAGCTAATGAAAACTAAAGAGGAGCCCACAACGCGCAAGGGAACACTGAAGAAGGGTCTACGCTCGCAGTCCATGGATAGTCTGGATCACGAGCAGCTGGTCAGTCCACTGAAGCGGCATCAGAAGTTGTCCAGAAGCAGCAAGAATCTGGCGGGCGCGGGTATAGCACATGGCAACAAGGGCGAGGAGCAGCAAGAGCAGGAGACTGATGAGCAGGAGGACGAGGAGGTGGACGAAGACGATGATGATGAAGAGGTGCGGACTGCTGAGCTTTTATGAGACTTTTCTTTACTTACTTCTCACCTTCTGTTTCTAGGAAACTGAACAAAGCGGCGAGGATGATGAGGAAGAGGAAACTGGCAGCGCCTCGGACGATGAACGCGAGCCCGCTGCCCCAGATGCACCGCCTGCACCCAGAGAGAATGTGTTTGGTGTGAAGCCAAGAGCCAGCAGCAGCAAAGAGATGTCCAACCCTTCGATGGCACCCCTGAAACCCATACGCCAAAGCGTTAAACATCCCTTCAAGGCCGTGGCTGCTACGCATGTAAGACTGCAGAAGCAATTCCAAGTGCCACAGCACTAGCACCACAAACTAATCAAACACCAATCATTAGAACTAGAACAAGTCATTTGCATATTGCTCGCTAGAGTCATAGTACGCTGCCATTATTTACCACAAATAAACAAGAAATGTGGAATTGAATGCACCCAAACTAATCAAGTGGAACCCCCACTCTGCAACCCTATCCAGCAGGTGAAGCGACGGCGTGCAGGACGCGGCAGAAGTAGCGCCGGTCGCCTGGTAACCGTTGTTAAATCGAAGCCAACCGTTTGAGAGCATCGTTGGGTGCTTACAATTCGCGATTTTTTTAATAAATGTATAATTTAAAAATAGAAACTAAATGGCATAGCTCCAAGACAAGCCCTTGCCCATGATTTACTTTACTTAAATTATGATCTTCCTGCGGGGTGCGTGGGGGGAGGGGAACAACTTAAAACTATGCAATAAATTGGATGAGCAAATCTTTGAGAGCAATTTGTGTGTGTGGGGGGTGTTTGGGAGGATATTTTAAATGAATTGTGAGAGCCTTTGAATTGTAAATTTGATTTGTCTTGCCTCGTGGAGTGGTGTAACGGTGTCTGAAGAGTGTGGAACAGCGCCCGAGTAGCGTTGTGTGGCGATGTGTTCCAGGTGTGTTGTATGACGATGAGTTCCTGGAGTGTTGTCTGCCGCTGTTCCTGTTGTGTTATGTGCCGTTCTTCGATGTATTTGATATGGGCGTGGCCGGGTGACAAGCGTGATAGGGAGTGGGCGTTGGCCACGCCTAGCTTCGGTCGTCTCATTTCTCCGGTATCTGCCCCTCAATCCCAGCCTGATTCATCAGATCCGCAATGCTCTTCTCCAGATCATCAATGCGATTGCCCATGTCGTCGATGCGTGTAATTATCTGATCCGACATCGTCTGGAACTTGTCCTGCACATTCTGCAACAGATTTTGCACCTGATAGAAGGGTGGGGAGGGAAGCGCGCATTTACTGGGTGCACTTATCTATTGTCTCTACGCTACGTGTTGGAGCTACGATTACTCACGTAAATGGTCAGCTCCTGCATGTTCTTGGGATCTGCGTTGCTGTTCAGCGAGTAGTTCTGGTCCAGATCGCTGTCCATGTCGTTGCGCAGTTCGGTCATCTCTTGGCTGTTGGCCCGCTGGTTGTTGTCTGCCGTCTTGTGGGTTTTGTGTTTTGTTATAAAAGTAGAAAAAAACCTTATCGCTGGTTGCCGTGGGTGAATTTTTTTTGTTTGTTCGAAAATAGTGTAACCGTTTTATGATATTATTTTGTGGCCAAAAAACCGCGGGAAAAAGTGCCGCTTGACGATTATAAATTTCCCAATGTGGGTTGTTGGCAATCTTACTGAGATTTTCCAAATTGAAGTAAAACGGTATGGGCTTTTTCCAATTGTAGTCAACTGGTTTTCGATTTTCCATCATAATTACCAATTAGAGTCCAGTACTCATTTCTGCGTGCTCAAAGTGAGCAATATCTATTGTTTGGTGCGATAAGTCATCTTGCGCTGTTTTAGTGTGACCACGAATACTTACGCTGAAATAGTCGAAGAAACATTGCGCTATTTCTGGTATTTTTTGTGTTTTTGGTGACTGTCTATACTTTGGCTTCGTTTTCGTAAACCAATTTACAATTATTACATATTTTTGCTAAAAACTACATAAAAACGAACTTAAAATGAATGCGCCACCCACATTCGAATCATTCCTACTGTACGAGGGCGAGAAAAAGTGAGTAACTTTGGGTATTCAATGCAGGAACACCTGTAACTCATTTCGTTCTTTGTTGTTGCCGGCAGAATCATCAAAGAGCTGGACACAAAAGTGACAAATGCAGCGATTTTCACCATCAACAAGGAGGATCACACTCTGGGCAACATGATCCGCAAGTCGGTATAGCGTTTCTCTATTGTTTTACATTATGATAACATTATAAATTGCATTTTACAGCCAGTTGCTGAAGGATCCCAATGTGCTGTTTGCCGGCTACAAGGTGCCTCATCCGCTGGAGCACAAGTTCGTCATACGCATTCAGACCACAGCCGAATATTCGCCGCAAGAAGCTTTTATGAATGCCATCACCGATCTGCTAGCCGAGCTCTCCCTGTTTGAGGAGCGTTTCAAAGTGAGTTTATGGAGGAATTTTTAGAGATTGTAATAAAGTCGGTGTTTGAGCAGGAACACGCGGCTTGAGAAGGCTTTTAAAGGCTGTGCTGCTTCTCAGGGTCAACAGTCGAGTTGAACTGTTAATCTTAATTTTGGAAGGTGTTTGTACGACCAGCATTGCAGCTTTTTTGCAGTGCATAAGCTGTACTATTTTAAATGGATTTTCCGTTTATAGAAGTACTAATCTAATAGCAGGTCAATGCAGGTCAAGTCATCAAACCATTTATCAATGGTTTTGGACGTTGTGAAATGTATTGCGGTTTAAGGACAGTTATATTCGGCAGTTTAAGGAGAGTCTCATTTGGCGGCTAGAATGAAACCCTCTCCCAGTTTCCGACAAGTCTAAAATGTCTCTGAGAAAAGCCAAGAAACACAAGTCTTTTGTTTCCAAGAGACCTGCCTACAGTGTCTGAAAAAGTGGGAAACCGACTGCTCTAATGGATTTAACCTTTGAGAAAGTGCACTTTTGGAGTATTCTATTGAAGTACAGTCGATGTTCGTGGAGTTAAGTGGTGGCATAGGGGAAACGCGAATTTATGCTTCTTCAAGCTAGAGTCCTAAAATATTCTGCAATTTGCGTGCCACGTTTTTAGGCAGCTCTGCTATGTATTGTGGGCTCTACTTAGTTATTACAGTCAACAAATAATGCAGCTACCAAATGACATACCTCTGCAATTCAGTACCTTAGCACATGACCGTTTAAAGCCCATTTTTTTTGCAATTAAAATTTGTTTTGAATACCTAGTTCACTTCAGCGCGTGATAAGGGCCACAAATTTAGTCAGGATATTGTTTAAATAATTCTTCTACATGCAATCCTTCACGGCCAAAAGTTCGGGCACAATTTTTTTATAAAAGTCAGTTCCAAGATAATATCAGTTAACTCTTTGATGCAACATTTAAGCACTTGTATACCGCCCAAATAAGCATTGCAGATAATTCTTCAATGCACTTATTGATTCCTCCAATTTTTCTGCTCCTATAATTCCATACAAAATAAACAAATTCAGATTATTTCCTATACTTCCCCTATACATCTATGCATCGAATATTAATATTAATAATCATCTAAATTCTCTTCCAGGATGCCATCAAAGAGAAAAAGGAAGGCGGCGATTAGTTGTAGCAGTTTTTGGGAATTTTACAAAAAGGAATAAAAATACACCAATAAAATGTCGACAGTCTGTTTTTCCACAATGAAAATAATTTATTTATACACTCGAACAAAATATTGACGAAACAACCAAAGTGATTTTTGCACTAAGCGTGGCATATGGTTTACAGAATAAATATAAACAAATTAAAATTTGGATAAAAAACGCAAAAAACAACACAAAATAAATAGAAAAGAGAATGTTAGCCAGGAGCCAGGCGTCAGGAGCGAGGACTTTGGCGCTGCTGCTGCTGCTGCTGAGGTAAAAGTTTTCGCCATCGATAAACAAGTAAATGAAGAATTATTGTTAACTTGTTCTATAACTAATAGGTATCATCCACTTCGCACTCGCTGGTGTCGTGTCCAAAGGCTGGAAGGCAGAAGGACAAATTTGCATTGAAGAAAATCTTTCCTTTGTGGCAGCCACTCACCCTCGCAGTTTTCGCAATATTTCCGTGGCGCCGGCAGCTTTCGTTCCTTCTGTTCATTATTGTTTCTTTCGCTGGCCAGCGGCGGCGGCGAGTCATCGCGATCATCGCCCGCCTGCAGCGGACAATCTTCCGTCTCGTGCTTATCGAATTCATCACAAATATCGCAAAACAGACGGGGCGCGGGCTTGCGCTTTGTCAGCATATCAAAGGCGTGGGGTCTAGAGCATAATTCCTTATAGAATAGATCAAGGATCAAGCTACTGTCACACTCACTTGGTGAAATCCATGGGCAGCATTTCCAGCGTCTGCACCTTGGCCTTTAGCGCATCATTTTTCTGCTGCATATCCGAAATAATGGAGTTTAGGAAATTAATTTTGGCCGCTGTTGTCTCCGTGTCCAGGGACTGAAAAAATGTAACAATTAATCTCGTTTTTCTGTGCTCTCCAAAATCCAAACCCACCTCGGGATTATCCCCTACCAAGACCCTGGGTGAGGCGCCATTAACCTGCGCTCGCAGCGACACAATCTCGCGCGACTTTTCACCTTCGATGGTTTCCAGATGGCGACGCAGCTGCTTGGACTCCAGGCTCGCTGTCTTTTGCTGCTCCTTGGCTTGGTGCAGCGCTGCCTCCAGTTCGTGGACTCTTTGCTGCAGCTCTGCCAGCTCTAGAGCCTTCTTTTTGGCCGCTTCATCCATCTCATCGATGACTTTCTGGTACTCCGCGAGCTGCGCATCGAACTCGTTGCCCTTTTCGAGGAGGTTCTGCTTTTGCTGGAGGGATACTTGCATCGACTCGTTGGCCTGTTGCAGTTGGCGCAGTTGCTCAGCGGATTTGTGGGCCTCCTCTTGGACACTTCGCTCCTTCAGCTGTGCCTGCTCCAGCTTGTCTTGGAGCGCGTTGAGCGCTACGCTTTGGCTGCCCAACTGGGTTCTGGTTTCCTCGAGTGCTACCTGCAAAGCTCCGACTTCGTTTTGTTTATTGTTTAAGGCTTTTTGCAGCTCCTCCTTGGCTTGTTGCAGCAGTCCGTTGGCACCTTGCAGCTCTCCACTGGCTCTTTGATGTTCTCCCTGGGCTTTTTGCAGCTCTTTCTTGACTTCTTCCAGCTCTCCCTGGGCTTTTTGCAGCTCTCCCTGAGCCCGTTTCAGCTGCTCTGTGCTGGCCTGGCTCTCCCACTGCTCCTTTTCCAGCTTCTCTGCGACTCTCTCCTGCAGTTCCTTGTACGCAGCCTGTTTGCTGTCCAACTGTAAGTCAGCTGCAGCTAATTTACCCTCCAAATCCTTCACTTCTTGCTCCCTCGCTGCCAGCTTTCCGCTCATCTCCTCATTGGCCTGCTGCACCTGCTGCAGTGCCTCCACAGACTTGACTACATCCGCTTGGAACTTGCTCAGCGCCTGCTGATCCTTTTCTAGTTGCGCTTGCAGCTCCCCAATGGAGCTCCTTTGAGCGTTCAACTGTGCAAGGGATTCCTGTATTTTCGTCTCCAGCTCTGCGTTGAGTTTATCCTTTTGCTCGAGAGCTGCCTGCAGCTCTGTTTGGGCATGTTGGAGCTCCCGCAGCTGCTCTGTGGCTGCCTGGGAGGCGGACTGCAGCTGATCATCGCTTTGTTGGAGTTCCGACAGCTGCAGTTCCAGCTCCTGGCAACGTCTCTGCCTCTCCTCGTGCTGCTGGTGCGTTTCCTTCAGCTCCTCCTTCATGCCTGTTAGTTTCTCGATCAAACGTTCGGCATTCATGTCCGCCTCCATCTCAAACAGCTCGAATATGTGATTCGTTTCGCTCTTCTCTGCTTGCAGCACCTCCAGCACAGTGGACAGCTCCGCATTCGTCTCGGATATGTTCGCATTGGCCACTTGAATGGCCTCCACGAGGGTCTTTAGATCGCTTATCTTTTGTGCATCCTCCACGGCCATTTTCTCCTTGTGCTGGAGATCCGCGTTGGTGATTTCGAGACGCTCCTGTAGTTCCCTGATGGTCTCCTGTGTGCCGCTGCTTAGCTGCTGTTGGTCCGCACGCAGCTTGGACAGTTCCTCCCGCACCCTGGACAGTTCATCCTGCAACAGCTTCTTGGCCTCTTCGAGGGCTGCCTCCCTTTGCTCCGCCTGCGCCTGCAGCTTGGCCAGCGCCTCCTGACTCGTGTGCAGCTGCTGGCGGAGGTCCTGTATCTCGCGCTCCTTCTGCAGCATCTCCTGGCTCCAGGCATCCGCTTTGCTGGTCAGCTCCTTCTGCCCGCTGGCCATTTCTTCGCTGAACTTGCTGAGCTTTGTGTGCAGATCGCTCGAGGAGGAGCGCTCCGCCTGCAGCTCGGACTGCAGCTGCTCGGAGATTAGCTGCAAACGTTCCTCGAGCTGTGAGGCCTCAGCGCGGGATTCCGCATAGTCCTGGAAGAGAAAAAGGAGCATAAGAAAATTGCCTAGAGGGCGGGACACATGCTCACCTTGTTGATCTTCTCCAGTGCTGCATTCGTCGCCTCCAGCTGCCTGTTCTTAGACTCCACCTCCGCCTGACTGGCCACGAGATTCGCTTGTGTAATCCTCGCTTGGATGCTCAGCTCGCTGATGCGCTCCTCCAGCTTGGCGAATTGTATGCTGCCCTCTTCATCAGAGTCTGCCACACGCTGCTGCAGTCGCTTCAGCTCCCCCGACACCGTTTCCAGCGCCTCCTTGTTGCGCAGTGACTGCGCCTGTGCCGCCTCGAGTTCCAGCTCCTTTTGCTTCAGGCTGGACTCGTGACGCTTCCGCATCTCCGAGAAGTTCACCAGCAACGTCTCGTAGGCCGTGGACTTTTGCTCCAGCTGCAGCTGCAGCTGTGACACAGTCTCCTCGGTTTCCTTGAGCTGCAGCTCCTTTTGGGCTTGGAATTGGTTGGTTTCCGTGAGCTGCGACTGCGCCTCAGTCTGCTGTCTGTGGCATACTTCGAGCTCGGCCAACTGCGCGGCCAGCCGCAGCTCCGCTGAGCACTTATCCAGCTGCAGTTGCTCGATGGCCGTCAGACTTTGTTGCTGCTTTAGCTGCTCCTCAGTCGCCAGTTGCTGAAGCTGTGCCAGCTCACGCTGCAGCTCCTGCACCTGCTGGCCATGCTGTCGCTTTAGTTCCTGCACTTGCACGTCATGCTGCCCCTCCAATTCCGTCACTTTCTGCTGGTTCTGCCTCCCCAGCTCCTGCCTCTGCTGTTCCTGCTGCCTCTCCGCTTCCCGCACGTGCAGCTCGCGTTGCTCCGCCGCCGCCTTCATTTCGTTGATCTCCTCGAGTCGCTGCTGCAGCTGCACGCCTCGCTCATCGGCGCTGGCCTGTTGCTGCCGCAGCATATCGTCCAGCGCGCAATTGTCCGCTTTCTGCACATTCAGTTGGGTCGTCAGTTCGTCCAGCTGCTGGCCCTGCTCCTTGATTTGCTCGTCCCGCATGCGTATCTCTGTCTGCAGGATTTCGCACTCGTCGGAAACGTTGGCCCGCTGGCTCTCCAGCGTATCAGAGGCGCTCTTGAGCTGCTGCAGCTCCACGGTCACGCGAGACAGCTCCTCCGTTTTGGCCGCCAACTTTTGATCAAAGTTAGCTTGAGCCTCCTGCGACTGCTTCTCGTTCTCCTCCTTGAGCAGCGCCAGCTCTCTGCGCAGATTGTCGATGCCGCTCTGCGACAGCGAGAATTTCTCCAGCGATTCGTCCTTGCCGAGGAGCTCCGCCTGCAGCACGGCATTCTGCTCCTGCAGGTACTTGATGTTCTCCCTCAAACGCTGCTCCTCCTCAAGCTGCTCGGCCAGACGGGCTTCTGTTTCCTGCTGTTGGGCACTCAACTTGTCCTGCAGTTGGACGAGCTCCTCCCGGAGAGGACTCTCCTCCGCTGCGGCTGGTGGTGCAACTGGTTGTGGGGGTAAACTCTGCAGGCTGGGCGTGGCTGTGGGGGGTAGATTCTACCATAAGTATTTGGTATTTTGATTTTATTTGTTTCCTTACCCGACACCAGTTTAGTGATCTTCGATTCCAGATCGTGGATCTTCTCCCTGTACACCTGAGATTGAGCCTGGGAAGTGTGAAGCGTTGGATTAATTAATGGAATTTATTTCTGGATCTACAGTGGTGCTATCAATGTGCATTGACTTGGCTTTGAGCGGAATTAACAATGAGTTGTTAGGCCTGAACCATCAGCTTGAAACTCTCCTCTAAAACGTTCTCTTTTCTATCACTACCCATGACCATATCCACAGATACTGTACTCAATTATTAAATCAATAGTTCTACAATATTTCGTACCCATATTTAAGTTAAACTAACTCAATAATGAACTTTGGCTTCTGTTTTCCCACTCTATAATCACTTTCGCTTGCAAATTGTCAATCAAAAAGTTTTGTTTTTGTTGCATACTTTTAGATCCAATCAAAGCTCGGAATTATGGGGTTAATATAGGTATTGGGCGTCACCAATACAACAACATTTATCAGGCACAAAAGCCTGTAGATTAACTTGACAAATTTCATTGCCAGCTGCTTGATTCTAATGTATCTATAACTGCTTTTCCCCTGACATGCCATCGTGTCTACCACTGATATAATGCCATGAAAGTCATGTCATGAAGCTTGAATAAAACATGAGCTCTCGTAAGTTCAATATTTTAAATAAAAGCCTAGCTATTTTGTATACCCAGTATATTCAAGGTGCTTAGAGATTTATTGTATGACACTGAAGTCTGCTTCATACTTGAAGTTAAAGCTAAATGATATATCAAAATTTTTAACAGCAGACTGTACTCGTACGTTGTATATTCTTGATTTCTACGATTTTTTTAGCATTTAAGATCGCTTGTTTCTTATTTTTGGTCTACAAAAAACTACGGGATTATGTGGGGAGTTTATAATAATTTCTTAGACTTTCAGTTGGCCTTCAAACATATTAAGTAATTGCTTAAAATTTACATAAAAGATTTCCATATTTCCAATTGATTTGAAAGCGGAATCTATCAATCAAATGTACATTATTTTATGATAAATTAACTAACGGAAACCTTTATAAATATTTATATATTCCCATCATCTCTGCAATCCAAAATAACTTGAAATTCTGCACAAACAAACCACAGAGACACTCTCTTCTGTCCATTGCTTGGACAATGAACATCTAATGAACCATTTTCCATGTCTAAAACTGGATTCTAAGCTTTTGCTCAGGTAACTCAGATCTTTAGATTTCAGTTTCCTGCCCACCCATTGTCAATGCACATTTTTTATCCACAATTTGTTCTCTCTACAATGTCTTACATTATATTCCTCGCCACAGGACTGTGCCTCATCAATAGAGAACTGTAAATCCTCAGATTTCTTGCGTTCATCGCCCAATTCCGACTCCAATTGAAAAATTCGTAATTTTAGCTGGGGGAATCGAAGGTAAAATCGGAATTATAAATCAAACGAAAAATCACATGAATAAAACAACATTCGGAGGGGGGTTAAAAGTGTTTTTTGCATATTGTTAATGTATTTCTCAACATCTCATATCGTATCGTAAGTTTGTATATCGTAAGTGTATATTTCGTATATCGTACAACTAAACCAACAGCAAGAAAAATTCGCTTTTCGTACAAAATAATCAAAATGTTTTTTACAAATGTTTTCCATTTTTCTCCATAACAATTTTTTCTTCTCAAATTGTTCTTCATTTTTTTTTAGATTTCATCTTTAAGATTTTCTTTTAGCCAAATAAACCTTTTGTAAAGGATAATTCAATTTTTTTTTTATATATTGCTTGGCTTCGGTTTGTTATTCTTTTTTTTATCATTTGTGTATTTTGAAGATCTTGTAGATTTATTTCATTCATTCTTTTATTTGGTTTTTTTTTTTCCAGCATAAAACGCTGTGTGCAGACTTCATTCAGCATTGTCTTCCATTTCCCTTTCTCGAGTCGAGTCTAAGAATCATCCACCATTTGAGCACTGTCTTCATATTGTTATCCTCATCGTCTTTCCGCCGCTCCTTTTTACTTAATGCGCAGCGGTGTGAGGACACTGTGCAGGATGCAGTGACGCTCGTGCTTTCCCGACCAGCCACGAAACTCGCGTCGCAGATCGGACACCCGAATGCTGTGCTTCGCTATGAGGCGTCTCCAGCGATCCGCCTCGATCAGTATTTGCTATAAAAATCATACAAAAATAGTTTTGTGCAATTTTTCTGGGCTCTCAGATTTTCAAATTTCAGTTGGGTTTTTGGTTTTGCGTTAAAAAGGTAAAGAATATGAATAGTTCGAGATGGGATTATGGGGAGTACAGGATTGTGGTTGGGATAATTTTCGGTTGCTAATTTAACACCCAAGCAACAAATAGAAAAGTTGCACAATAATTGATAAACAAATAATAAGAACAAACACAAAACAATTTATTTCAAAAACGAAAACCAAACAGAAAGCACAAAACTGATTCATCATCAATAAAATATTGCCAGTCAGTCTTACAGCTTGTCGCACAGAAACAGAATACAAGAATAGATAGCCCCAAAAGCAGTTGCAGGAGAGAATATACAAATAATACAGTGCGTTTCGAAATCATAAGACAGTGGTGACAAAAATGTATACACTTGTAATTTTTAACATTGAAATTGTTTTCCTTTGAGTTTTTATAAGGCTCTTTAATGCGAATTGTCTTTCAAGCTGAGACTTCATTTATTCATTTTTATGTCTTTCCACTTTGAAACGCACTGTAGGCTTAACCCCAAAAGTGCAAAAGGTGCTAAAATTTATTGCAAATAAAATATTTTTCCTTTTTTTCTGTTTATTTTCTATAGGTGTAAATGATAATTGCAGAGTAAGGTTTGCTTTGAGTCTGTGACGTGACTGAACGGAGTTTTTTTTCTTTGTGAATTTTTACGGAATTATTATACATAGAAAGAGTGAACTGGAAAAAATATTAAAAAAATTACACAAAATTTCCGATGCAAGATGAGACATTTCTTTGAGACTTTTGAGACAGAAAATGAATATTACTTATATGTTATTTGAGAGGCAAGTGAAATATTTGAATGTTTATGAATAAAAATGCTATTATTCATGCTGTTCTTGTGTGTTTCTTTAAGGCTTTGTAATATAAAATCTACAATTTAATGATTAATTTGCGCCAGCGCAAATAGTTAACAGAAATAATTTTTGAGTTCATACTCGTTTTGAAGCGCACTGTATTGCATTTTAGTATAAAACTGCCTCAAATGGATTTCGCCTAATAACCTTAACCCATTGTTAGCTTGACTTTTTGACCAAGTTAAATACCGTTGAACTCCCCAATTAGGCTTTCATGCCTTGTTAGACTTGTGAAATTTTGTACTGTTCTCCGTTGCATTTAAGTTAATTCGGTTTTGGGGTATGAATCATTCTGGAATGACTGACAATTTTGGGGATGACTTTTGTGGCTTTTCTGGGGGTTACGCATACAACAAATAAAACGGTGTCAAAAATTAAGTGTTAAATTAGCAACAACAAAAACCAGATAATGAGCTGTAATAATAAAACATAACTGTGAACAGAAAAAGAGTTAATTTAAACGAGGAACAAAACAAAACCCAACAAAGACTAAAACAATACAAAAATCAAGACAAACAAAAGGATGGTAGGAGGGAGACAGAGAACCAACAATAAGTAAAACGAGCAACAAATTACACAAGTTCCAACGATGCTAATTGAAAACTTAGCACGGTAAAATCCCATGCAAACGGAAAAATAAATAGCATCTTTGCAAACTGTAACTGGTGTCAGGCAGGCGGCAGGGCAGGTATCCGCATGCTTGTGGATTGCATGTGGATGCCATTTGTGGTGTGTGTGTGTGCGGGTGTGTGAAAGGGAGATGACGGACTGCTTCTGCTTGCAGTTTTGGGATATTAAATATTGCATTCCAACAGCGAAAATGAACAACTCCAAATATTGTAAGTGCAACAATGCAACAAAATACACACACAAATAATTAATTGAGAAGGCAACTTTTCTGCACAAATGACTGAGCAAACATTGACTTGGGCTGCTCTCTGGGGGCGGGCTTCAGCCAACTGGAAAAAGTTTCTTTTTTTTATCGCAAAACCAAACTTTCTTCGTTTTTGTTTTCTGCTGTTGTTGCTGTTGCTGTTGTAATGGCTGCCTGGCTGTGATTGTTGTTGTTGTTGGTATAGCTGTTGTTTTTGTTGTAATGCTGCTGCTTAGAGTTGTTGGCTGCCAAATATGATGTTGTTGCTGCTGCTTCTTGATTTTGTGCTGATTGGATGGCCGATAAGGCCGACTGCGATCCGCATAGGGCAGCGGCGTGTACATTGTATCGGTGAAGATAATTACCTCGTTGATGTTCTTCTGCAGCTGCAGCGCCTGATTCTGTGAGTCCTCGCGATCCAGTTCGCGCTCCACCATCAGCTGCTCCACATGCTGTTGCTTCTCACGCAGCAAGTCCTGTTGGGTTAGACGGGAGGAAGAGAGAACACAGAAAAAGAGAGAAAGCACAAAGCAAGCTTATGAGACACTCGTGGACACAGTTACAAAAATACACAAGGAACAAGAGAGAGAGAGAGTAAAGCTAGAGAGCGCACAGATAATGCAAGTGTGTTTCAGTGGCGGGGGGAGTAGATGTGTGTACAGGGTGCAGCATAAAGCAGAACACAGGGGGTTTGTTGTTTTTTTGCTTTACCTTTTACCGTTGACATTGTATCACACACAAATACATACATGCAAAAATGAAGTCAAACTAAAACAATTCAACAGGCAAAAAGCGTGCAGGAAGAATATTTGAATATAGATTTTGCGTTTTTATTATATAAATATGCAATAAAATATGTGAAAAAAAATCAACCATTTCGTACACATAAATAGCATAGAAAAACATATAGGACATATTTATAGGCATGTACAAAATTTATTATTAATTTACATATTTTTTGTGTGGTTTGGGTTTGTTTGTGTGTGTGTGTTTGTGAGTGTGTATTAGTATTTTATGTTAGTTGTACGCTTACTTGCTAAGGATTAAACCACAAATACATATAAATAAATAGAATTGGAGAGTATAGAAGTGCTTAACCCGTTAACGTCTGTTTGGGAAAATTTAAAAATGTAAAAGACAGTAAATTTATTAAAAATTTAAAGGTTGACTAAGCTAAAAAGATACTTAAAACTCTTAAATAAAAAAAAAACGTCGATCTAGTTTTTTAATGGTCAGAAAAGATTATACATTTTTTGCAACTACTTTTAAAAAACAAAACAAAAAAAAATTTCTAAAACTTTTCCATTTTTTTTTAGAGTTCAATTTGTACAGCACAAAACTGTCTTCCAGCTTTATTTTTTTAAATTTATATTTCCCACGAAACAAAAATGTTTTCAAAATCTAAAATTATTATTATTCCTATAGTAAATCCCATTTATAATACCAAAACTACACTCTCAATAGAATACAATTTCCATAACCAAAATAATGATACCCTGCCTGACGTTAACGGGCTAGCAAGTCAACTAACAGCGAGCAGATAATTGTAAACTGCTAACTGCAAACCATATAAAAGGGGTGCGGGAAAAAGGGAAAAACTAACAGCGTATACCAGGCACACTGTTTGATCGTAGTTTTGTTGTTGATTAGCATACCTGCATGGAAAATTGGCTTTTCGGCGTCGTGACAATGGGTCTGACGGGCGTGCTCGACTTGCGCTGCTACGAACGGAACGAAACGGAATGCAGCGGAACATGTGGGATTTGCGATTAGAATTGGAACGCGATTAGTACCAGAGCATCAATAAGAACAAAAGGATTAAATTAAGTTAATCAAACTGTAAACGGTAATTGTGTTTTTGTAAAGTGTGTTTTTTAGCTTATTGAAGAGGGTGGGTTGGGGTGTGTGTGGGGGGTCGTGGTGCCGCCTTATACCTGAGCATTCATGCGCATGCGCGACGTATTCGTGGTGGCAATGCTGTTCATGGTGCCAATCGATGTGAGGGATTCCCGTGAGCCGGCACGCGACAAGCGCGTCTTCTTCGATGACGGCGACAGCGAAACCTTGGCAATGGGCACAAACACACCATACTTGGGCTTGCACTCAAAGTATCTGTAACACACAAACTCGAGGGTTAATAATTGAAAGAGTTTCTTTTCTGCCAGGTTATACCTTATACCATCTACAGCGCCATCATTCTTGCCGCTGGCCTCATCCAACTCGACGCCGCACCAATTGCCGGGGGCAAACGATGTTTCTCCGAGGTATCTTAGGATGCCCGGACGGCTGCCAAAGCCCGAAGAGACAATCACACGATCGCCCACAGCCATACCGTTTTCTGAAAGAAAATCCAATAAAATGAGTTCGTTTCGGGATACGTTTTCCCTCCGTCACTTACTGCCAATGCCTGGACTGCGCATCATGGAGCTGCGAATGCTAGCCGTTGGCGAGACTGTACGCGAACGTTCCGGTGAGTTTTTGGCCAAAGGCGATGTGGGCGTGTGTGCACCGGACATAGGATACACCGTGAGACGGGTCAGACGCGAAAAGATGCCACGTTTGGGCTCACACTGGAAGTACCGCTTGCCCGACACACAGCCATCGTTTTTGCCTGTAAGAAATGGGAAAAACTTTAAGGAACTACGGAGCGTGTTATGCCTTATGTTATGCTTACCATTTGGCTCATCCAGCACAATTCCCGCCCAATCGCCTGGCGCAAAGTGTGTCTCGCCTATGTAAGCTATTTGTCCGGATCGTAGTCCACCAACCCATACCTTCTGGCCAATTATAAACTGTTCTGTGTTGGCTGTCAGCACGGCACTGTTGTGATCTGTACGTGGAGGAGAGCAGAAGTTCATGATTAAATATTTCCAGTCATCAATCAAAATAAAAACTAGTTACGATTTGCTGCTATCTGCTCTATAGAGTATGTTCCACATTGGCATGATGTCATATGCCATTTGCATATAATCTCGTGCTCAATGGAAAACCATTCACAGACACAGTTCGACACAGCGATCGATCCCCCGCATAAACGACTTCTGGCTGTGTGTAAACTTGACATTTTCCAACTGCTCAATATTCAGTTTCGAAGGCAACTGTTGTTGGGGGAACAACTCTAAACTTTAATTTATTTTGAATGCCCATTTAGCTTTTGCGCTTCTACGGTGGGGGACAAACCATTAACTGGAAAATTACATTACAGACAGAAAATCAGAAATCTAATAAAAGTACAAACAAAATTGCATGCTATGAAGTCAGCAAACAGCAACAAGTCTGACTGGTTTGCCATTGCATCCCCACATCCCCCATTCACTTCCACTTCCCACCCACAATGTACCCACTATTAGTTCTGGCAAATTGTTTTTAATGTTTGCTGCGCTTTAAATTTCTGCTTGAGTTTTTTAAGTTAAAGTTCTGGTTTGCAGACGGAATTTTAAGATTTTTTAAAGTGTTTTGAAATAATATTTTGATTTAAATTCAAAATTCTATCTAAAACTTCTTCTAATTCTGATTCTAGTATAAAATTATGGTTTTTTTGGCATTTAAAAAAGTCGAAATAAATTATAATTTATATTAAAATAATTTGCTCTCCCTTCATTTTCTTGTTAATTTTTACCTCAACGACTCCTTTTCTTTCTATAACCTTTTTGTGAAAATAAAACCTTCCATGATTGCTGCATACCGTAAAATGTTGCCTATTTTTCATGGTCTGGCTTAATTTTGATTGCTAGCCTTTCCAAACATTCCAAAAGTGTCTGAGTTTTGTTTATAAAACACATTCACTAAAATTTACATAAAACACGAAATTTACTACGTCACTTCTTTTTTGGCATACATTTAGTTTGGGTTAAATTTCCTCCAATTTATATTGCATTAAAGCGTAAAAATGTTGGCCCACATTTAAATTATGTTTTTTATTTCATTTTTGCACAGCTTTCATTTAGCTGCCTCTACTGTTTATAGTTTTTTTATTGTCTAAACCCAGCGACGACCTTGACATCCAAAAAATTGTGATAATTTTTTGCAATCTTTTGGCTCATTAGACACACGAAAACGCCCACAAAATGAGACAAAATGTAATCACGTTTCTGTCATTTACCATTAAGCTCATTAAGCTTTGTTAATTTGACAATATTTTGGCTGAACATAAATCTCCCCCACACTCTTCTCCCTCCTCTAATTACATTCAAAAGTAACCAGCAGTTGGGCCATACATTTCTGCACTTTTAACGTTTGGCAGCCAAATGACCATTTAAGGTGCGAGCAACTGGCCTAGATACATACTCCGAGCCACCTGCGCAAATAACTTTAGCCAAAACATGTGGCGCAGAGCTACAAGATGCAAGATACAACTGCAAAGAAGTGTATGGCTGTCAGCCTGTCATGCCACCCACAACCGAATGCTTACCTGAGCTGCGACGTCGCCCAGTGGCCTCTAGATAATAATCATCTTTTTTTGGTTTACAAAGAACAGCAACAGAAACAAGAACAAAACACACATGAAACAAAAACAAAAACAACAAAAAAATGCACTTAAGCTGCAAGCTTCGGATTAAGACCGAAGGGTAAAGTGTAACCTGGCAGTATTACCTCTGGCAATATACCCAAAATGGGGAAATTATTAGAGGATTCAAAATCCTTTTGTTAAAACTTTTTTCTAAGAGGGAAATCATTTTTTTCTTGCACAAATAAATTAAAAGAAGTTTTTACATATAAAAGTAATGTTTGTATAATACAAAAAACAGTGTAACAAAATCATAAAAAATAGACAAATCCACACCTAGAGTAGGCACTTTAACTTTTTGTTTTCTACTTTATTTTTAGGAATAGTTTGTATAGCTAAAAACAGACAGACTGGACAGACTTGTGGCATCAGAAACTGCGGTTAAAGCATTCCCTAAAAAGAAACAGCTTCAAAATACCTACTGCCAGAGTACAAAAAAAACCACCAAAACAACATGCAGTCAGCGTAGCTGGGGCGGGTTCCATTATAGAACTTACAAGATGTGCGACTTCCAGTCTCGGATTTGTGAGAGCGGCGCGAGGGCGCGGGCGAGTATCGTTCCCAGTCGGATGTGGGTGAGAGCGAGGAGCGCGTAAAGCGCTTGACAGTCTCTTGATAGAGATCTATATAGAGGCAGCAATATATCGTATATATAGTATGAACTCTGTCAGCAATTTACATACATAATGCATTTTAGCTGTGATTTTTTTGTGGGTGTTAAAACTGCAACCGGGCGAGTAAGAGCAAGCAGTGCGGTTAGCCTTTCCAACTGCTTTATGACTGCCTTTTCCGCTTTGGCTATATATTTATGGTTTACTACTTATAGATATTATGTGCTTGGTTATATGTTTCATGGTATATATATATTGGTTAAAAAATAACGCAGTTGTTGTGAAAGTTTTTGGTAGTTCTTTGTATGTTTTGTTTGTGTTTTTGTTTCTTGTTTAATAAGCTCTTTGAACCGCAAGGCAATGCAGGTTTGTGGTAAAGGTTAGACGGTAATCTGAGTTGTTGTTAGACCCCAGAAATGTGTATTATAGATCTTTGAGATTGACAGAGAAAAAAGGGAGAGGTATGAAATGAAGAAAAGTTGAGCAATAATAGATTCCCAATCTTGCAGGAAATAATAAATTGAATTGGAGAAATGCTCATATAAAGGCAAAAAATGTCTAATTTTGAGTGCCGAAAACAACAAAGTTATGAATAAGTTTCGAACTAAATTATTCAAAATTACAACACCAATTTTTGGGCAGGCAGGAAATGGGTTCCAATTAAGAGATTTTACATTTGTTAAGAACTTGTCTCGCGGCTTTGTTTACACTTTGTTGCTGCTGTTTTTGATGCTCCCAATAAATTGCATGATGTATCTAAAATTATTTCGCTGCCATAACACCTTTCTAAAAGGCACTTGAAAGCCGCTTAGCTTAGGGCACATAAAATTCTTAAATATACACCAGAGAAAATTTCCAAGAAACTTTTGCCAAGAGCAGCTTAAATCCAATATCTTTCTGCAGTCGTTTTGCTATTTCTTTGCTGTCTTTTTGGTGTATTTCTTCTCACCATTCGAAACACAAAAAGTTCTTTCACTTCCCATGGCTTCAGACTTTCCAAAATCAATTTTTCGCCATCAAAGGAGAGAAAGAAAAAGCGCATAAATCAATTAAATTGTCGACAGTTTGGTAACGTTTTTCGCACAGACGAAAGAAAGAAATAAAGAAAGACTTTTGCACAAAAAGATACACAAACAATAAAAATACAAAGCTACAGCTGCAGCAAGGAAAAGAAAAGATATCAAATCTTTTCCATTGCACGATTTTGGTTTCCGTTTACCAGATATGTATTTTGTTTTCTTTTGTATTTTCTGCGTCGTGTCTACGTCATGTAGTTAATTGTGTTTTTTGTCAGTTGAAATTGCTTTTATTATGGTTAACAATCTTTCGTAGCTGTGAGTTATGGCAGGGAGCATGCTCCATGAGTGTCTTGCAGATACTTATATTTCGTTGAGGCTTCTGCTTTTTGGCTAATCAACGAAAAAAATGACATGGCCAAGAGGCGAGGCAAGAGACTAGAGCTAAGAGGCGGCCTGTCCCAGCCAGCGTCAAGGTTCAATTGTGTATCTTTAAGTGGTTACAGCTACTGCTACTTTATCTGTGTCCTCCTCTCTCCTCTGTGTCTCTTTCTCCCTGTCTCTCTTTCTATCTCTTTCGTGTGTCTGATCAGGCAAGACAATTTGTTATTATTTGCCATTATATATCATGACTCGAGCAGCTTTGAAAAACTATTTTTTCTGTCTTTTTTTCCTTTATTTTTTTAATTATCACAATTGGGCGTTGCAAACTTTTGTAGCTGTGTCTGTAGCCATGTATCTTTGTGTGTGTTTGGTTTGTTTCCCTTTTTATTTGGCTACCAAAACTTTCTCTAGTTGTGACGGGGGAAACCTTTTTCTCCATGACTTTGAACAGAGAGCTCTGAGCCTTACTCTCGCTTATGTAATGCACAGTCTTCTGACAGTTTGCTAATAAATCAGGCAGCATTTTACCTTCACTAATTGAACCCCCAAGCCCCTGCCCTATACCCTACTCCACTCATTGATCGTTTCTAACATTTAACTGTGAAAAGTCGCCAATCGGCTTCTAAAAATAAACTAAAAACGCAGCTAAAACTACACCTAAATGACAAGCGATTTCCTTGCAGTTGACATTCAGTGTCGCAGCTAATGAACTCATGTATCTGACAGATACACAGACACACAAATGATTCATCAAAGCGAACCGCCAACTGGGCGCAGACTCGACCAGACCAAGTGGAGTGTGGCGCCGATTGCCGATCGCTGCTGCAACTTGCTTCAATGGCAGCGGCTACGACCCACTTTGCTCACGATTTCGGGCCCAAAAACAAAAACAAGTGACAAAAACAAAGCGAAATATTTCGTCACATTGTCCATTTATGGGAAGATATCTATCGCGGAGCGTTCGAGCGATCGCCTGCCGTGGGGCGATAAATCAGCAAGATCTGCGATCTGCCAGCCCAGTGTCTGGCCAGTGTCAATACTTTATTATCTTTTTGAGATGATTAAACAACATTTAATTAAACTAAACTGCAGGCTGAGCAATTGCTATTGCTGTTCCACAGTGTGGGCTGCACTTTTGAGTCTCTTTTTAGTGTGGGTTTTCGACCAGTGTCCGCCTGCCTCCACAGACTCTGCCTGGATGTGGCTTCGGGCATGACTTACATGACTTTTCGGTATGTTAAATGCAAATCTTTTCACCTCTCTGCCTCTCTCTACCTCTCTCTTTGTGTATTTGTATCTGCTAAATGCCGACAGTAAATTATTATTAGCTGCTGCTGGCTGCTGCTGCTCGCTGATGATGGGCAATTACTGTGGGCTGGAATAAGCGCCTGAACCAGTTACAGTGGGATTAGCAGATATGCGAGAAAGAGTTTTTGCTTATAGATAAGTGTGGTTTATAAATACAAAAACGTTTTATTAGTATGTATCCAGCAGCTTACTGTCTGCACCTGTTGAGTCTTTTGTTTTTATTATTATTTATGCACATAGAATAAATCTGTTTTCTTCTACGACGAATAATCATAATTTGCAACATTCATTGACTGTTCCTGGACGCTCCCTAGGGCAACTCTTGGATATCCGATAGAAATTCCTATATAAACAACACAAATAACACTCAAAGAACACTTGATGTTTATTTAGAAGATTTCTAAACCACTCAATGACAACAATCTGCTTAGAATCTATCAAATAGTTGCCATCTAATCTATCAATCAAGCCCAGCCATAGCGTGTCAAAAGACTAAGCATTCCCTGTAATTCCTCTAATAATAATATTTTATTATTATTTATTGAATACTTTATTTATGAGTAGATCAAAAATTCCTATTCAACGAACCCCACTGTGAATTCTACTACCAAATGCAATGTTTTTTCCTGTATTTTTATCTCAATTGTTCATCGTTCTGTGCGCACAATAATTGCATCAATAATAGATTATTATAAATATTTATTTTTGCAGGCGATCTAAAACTTAAATGTTTTTGTAGAGAAGCCGTTTTTGTTGCTGAATATTCTACTACTATTACGCCTAGAATTTCACCAAATAGAGAACTGGTTTTTCCAACGCCCCCTGAACTGAAGATGCTTACGTGACTCTCGATGATCGGCTAAAGGCGTGTCCCATATATAAATTATAGCTATGTATATATTATATATCTCTTGCCTGTTTATTTTTGCTCAAGTAAATAACCAAAAAATATTAGTGTGGAGAATCTCAACCGGTTGAGCCTGTGTCTCCGCCTTGTGTTTTCTGTCGCGTATTTCGCATTACAATTTAAATTTGTTTAAGTTTTAGAACGTGTTTGGCATGAAAATGGTTGACGATTGATCGGTTTTCATTTTTGTAGAAGGGCAGGCAAAAAACAGTTGAATGAACATTCCATGAACACACTTGGAAGTGGTTCTCCCAACCCTCTATAAAAATCCCTAATGAAGTTCCATAAGTTACACTCAAGGCAAAAAGCCATTAAAATTATGACTGACCGACCGTAAGCAATTTGATAGGCCTCGAATGGGTTACAGATACGATCGTGGGATCAGCGTGGCATTTCGAGGAAAGATCTGGCACACACAAGCAGTTTGATCACTCAATGAAATGTCTCCCTGTTGTATATATTGAATTGCTTTTGTGGCAGATCACTGAACTGACGTTGGGTAGGGTTTTTGGGGAGTGTAGCCCCTGTCACTATATCAGGGTTAACAAAAAGCACATTGGGGTATGTGTACTACAAAGTACGTGAATAAATACGTACACAAGCAATCTCACGAATTTCATTCATTTTCATTTTGAAAAATTCGCTAAGAGTTTATCAGATCATACACCTTATCTGTAGAATCTCTGCCATATTGCAATCTTTGCTAATTACATTTTTAGAAGAACTTCTAAAACTATTTTCCCTTGCCGTATGCATTTTTGTACCTACAAAAATAAACTTATATTACACACGAATAAACCAGCAAACATTTAAAATTAACCACCCACTGTTCAAGTCTGCAAATATCCGTTTCATATATAATTTTCCCACATCATTTATGACTTATTTAACCCATATTTAAATGCGATTAATGTCTGTGTTTCCCACAAACAAGATGTTAACACAGAATGTGTTAATTTCGAGCAAGCAGCCGCGCAAGCAAAATTAATTGAAAATTAATAAGAAATTAATAAATGTCATGAGCGTAGAGATTAAATGGAACGCATTCGCAGTAAAAAAAAGCCAACAAATAAACAGGTGTAAAATTAAGAATTAAAAATGCAAAAAATGCACAAAATAAATGTGTCAGAGTTGTACTTGTAGTGTATATTTACCTGTGTAAGCCGAATTAATCGAACTCAAATTGTCATCGCTTTCACGACTCATGCTGTTTGTGTCTGCAAATAAAATCAAATAAAGAAAACGCCAAAAGAAAAGAAGAAAGAAAAAGAAAACGGCGCACAACAAAAAACGCAAAGTGAGCATTAAAAAATTAACAGAAAAACATATAGAAAAAAATATACTATAAAATTAAAACATAATTACAGCCAGGGGCCAGGCCAGGCAGCAGGCCAAGCTGCCAATTCAAAGCGCAGATTCAGGCCATGGTAACGGGGCATGGCACGGCTCTCTGCTCGCTCTTTCTCGCTTTCAAAGAGAGGGCAAAACAGAGGCCAAAGTGGAAAAAATAAATTAGCAATGGGTCGCTCGGGCAGATCCCAACCTTAAGGGTGGCATGCCAAAGATTAGATAACTGGAACTGGCAGTGTGTGTGTGTGTGTGGGTTCGGTATTTATTCCCAGTGGATAGTTTGCTCTGAGATTACTTAAAAATAGATTATTCTGGAGTTGTAGCGTGTCTGGTAATGTCTGCGACATGAGCGGAAATTGTAACAAGATAATCTTAAACAAAGTCTAATAAAAGTGCAAAAGTTTGGAATGTTTTTCAAGTTTAAATTGGGATAAAGTGTCTGGAAATCGGGGGAAAGTATTTTCATGTTTTTTCAAGGCTTACGCTTTGATAAAACAGGGGAACATGTCTCAAGGGAATGTCTTGGATTGGGTTGTAGTTTTAGTCATGTTCAACTGAAGCAATGTAGGAAGCTAATTGCCAGAACCAGTTGGTTCTTTACTTATATCGATACATTTCTCATCTCTAACAAATTCTATAGAATTCTTATAAATCCCATTACACAATTTAACAATTGGTAAATATCGTAAACTGCAAATGCCACAACGGAATTGATCTTCTTTGTTTTCTGCACAGCAAATGATACTGCTTTTCAGATTGCGAATTTCTCCCTCTGTCTCTCACTCTCTCTGTGTGGAATTTCATCAGCTTGGCCAAGTGCCAGTCACGTATAAAAGTTAAAAATGTTTTCCTTGCAAGAATGTTAAATATTCGAACAAAAATTGTCCAAGATTCTTTATAAATCTACAAAAATTGATAAATGAACCCCGCTGCTAACGATGCAGCTCATGCCCTCAAGTAACACAAAAAATAAGCTTAAAACGGAAGACCAATGCCTCGAAGTCCCCGTTAATGATGACATTAATGTGCGTATTTAATGATTAACGCTCCCTCCCCTCCCTACAGTTATAAATTGCGACACGCCCACTCTAAATGTCTGCGATCCAACGATCCATCGCACGATTCCGAAACCCAACATGGCACTTCAATTGCGTGAGTCTGTGTGGGTTTTGCGAATGTTTTATGGCCACTGACCAAATACAAAAGCACAAACAAAACTCCTCTGACTCTGTATCCAGAGGCATTTTAGCCAAAAATCATTTCCAAGACGCTTTTTAACCATAATTTGATAAAATAAACAAAACAAATCAACGGATAATTAAGTTGCCTTTTTCCACCGCAATGCGGCTTATCGCTAGATCGGAACACGCGTCTCCATCTGTCTGTCTGTCTGTCCGAATAATACAATAATTATTCATAAATAAATAAACACAAATAAATTACGAATATATTCAAGTATTTCGTTTATTTGTTTTATTTTCCTCTCTATCTCTCGTTTGGCTGTTAATTGGTGGGAAGATCAACAAAAGACACACAAATTATCCTCAACTCAAGCACCAGCTTCGGGATTCTAAAAGTCAAATGTCAATTTTGTCGATTTTTATTTTTATTTTCAGCTGTTGCCATGACGTGCAAAAAAAGTCTTCATGGGTTTTCTTTTTATGGGTCACTCGTGTGTGGTGTCTGGTTTCGTTCTGGAACTTGTTCTTAAATTTATGCAGAATATTGATGGATTGCTTTGCATGAGACTTCGTCAAAGATGCTAATCACTTTTATGCCGAGTGCCTTTGCCCAGTTGACCAATCAAATATGTATTTGCAGTAATTTGGTTTTTGGTTTTTTTTGAGATATTTTGAGTTTATAGTGAAGTTGGAAGCATTGGGAAGGATCCAAAAGGATCTATCCGAAATAGGGATGGTCTCCTTTTATTCGAATTTTCCAATGTCTGTTTTTTAACCAAAAATAAATAAATAAATAACATTTTGAATGTAGAAAATATCAATCAATTCTCATTGAATACTCAAGTATCAGATTTATCAAATTTTTAGATGTTTTTAGATATTTTGTAATGTGTTTTAATTATTTCGAGGACACATCAAATTATTTCCAAAAATATGAATTTATGTCATGGAAAATTGATGATTTAATTAAACATTAATATGTATTTTCCATTTTGGGGCATATTGTAATATTCGCCATGCGTCATTTGGGAATTATTATCTGTAAATCGTTGCCACAATTGGGTTACTGCAGCTTATTGGCTTATTTCAAGGATTACAGTTTTATAAGATAAGATAAGAGAACATTTTTACAGAAGAATTAAGTGATTTAAAATCTTTGTTATTTAGCTTCATTTAGTGTATATCAGATGATGGAGAAACAAGTACTCAAAGGGGGAACACAACCAATTTAAATTCAATAACAGATCTTTCCACTAAGATAGATCTTTTCCCCATCATAATTGCTACAAAAACTTCCCCCAGTTTCACTTCACAAATCACTTTTCCCCCCAAATTTTAGTGCTCGGTTTGAGTATTCGTTGTATTTTTGCGCAAACTTTTAGCTAAACACTCGAGGGGCCCCCATCGAAGCAAGACACTCGAGAGCTTCGCCCCGAGAATTGTGTAAGTGACGTGTTAATTTATTTGACTTTTGCTTAGCTTTTGTGCTACTCTGTTCCTGCCTCCTTTCTGTGTTCTTGCTGCGAGGCATTATTGCTGCATGCAAAATAATTAAAAGCACTCGAGTGTAAGCGAAACAATCAACAAAAACCAACAAAAAGTGCGAATAAAAAGTGATTAAAATGCTGGTTTAATTGTTTTTGCTGGAGACCTGAAGCATCTGAACTTTGTTAAGCTTTTGAATGGAAATTAGAGGCAGAGGCAGGGCAGTGGAGGAGCGGGTTTTGGGTGAGTTTAGAACCACAGAGTGTGGAGCTGAAGCAAAAATTAGTGAGAGGTTCGCCGCTGTTTGGCGTTTAGCAAAAATTAATGTTTAAAGCCGTATTGAAGCTGTCTGCTTTGCAGATACATATGTACTTCTGTTTACTTTCAGCAGACACAACTCGAAGAACTCTAGTCCCCCCCGTGTGGTCTCTTTCCGACGCACATTACCTAATGAACTCCTCCATTAAGCTTATGACAAAGACCAGCAGGCTGGGCCAATAATTCATTAGAAGCATGAAAATATGTAGAGAAAAAAAGACAAGAAAAGACAACAAACAACTGGCCAAAACAGTCAAGGCAATAATGGGTTTGTTTACACGCGAAAACTGAGCGCGCAGAAGAGGGACAACAAATCATCTTGCAGCAGAGCAAAACTGAAATATCATTTCATAACAAAGCCAAAGGAAAGGGCAAAGGAAAGGGCAGCTCCGGGGTACACCCTTGTCTTGAACTTTTCCTCCCGGTTGCTTGATTACTTCTTTACCTTCAAGTTTAAAATAACTGTAATTAAATTAGCGCTGTAAAAAGAGAAAAAGTAAAAAGAGGCAAAAGTAAAAGGCAAAACCGAACAAAACTACTAATAAATAAAAATCATTTTCGAGGCGTGTAAAATGCAATTAGCCAAAAAGAAATACCGTTTGCGGCAATTAAGTGGCCATAAATGAGTGGCTCAAACAGACATCGGCAATTGCATGGCAAATGAGAGATACACTGATGCGTGTACGTGAGATAAAGAGAGGCGCAACATTAGTCATACGACACCCACGAGTGCGGACCGACGATCACTAATGATTGTAGAACAAACACAAAGCTGAGATCATTCGAAAACATAAACAGAAACAGAGACAAAAAATATAAATCAAATAAAACGAACCAACAAGAGGGGGAGGCGATCTGTAAACAAACCAACTAAATTGACTCGGAATGACGCCACACTCCTCTACGAGCAGAGTGAAACCCAAAGCAAAAATATAAGCGAATATACTCTACTGTAACTATAGTATATAGTCCACACAGAAGTCGGTGTGAAATTTTTGTTCATGGGATGAGCAGCAGCTTTCTGTCAAGGCCTGTCTCTCGATGTCTCCAAAAGTGGATACTATGGCACGCCCCCACCAGTTTGCACAGGTGGATTGTGTAATCTTCATGCTATATACCATATAAATACATATGTGCCCATGTAATTCTAAGTATGTACATAAATGTGTCACATTTATCGTTTGTCAGTCTCCATATTTTCAGTTACAGTTGTGTAAGCAGCAGCCGCTTTATATACTTTTGCCTCGAATGTTAGTTTTCTTAAGCCAAGGTTTCAGTTATTGTTTTTGCGCTTTAAGTTTTTAATTTTAGTGATATTTTTTATTAGAACTCAATTTACTGCGTCGTTTAAAAATTGCCCACAATTATATAAATTCTATAACATTTTAAACAATTTCATTAATTTTTATTGGTATTTTTTCCATCTGAGTAAATTCTGAAAAATTGCTTCCTGGTTTTGTCTTTTTTCAATCACGATTTTAGAACCATAAAATATGCCTATATCCCATATTTTAATAGAGGTACGCACTTTTAATCTCTCGAAGGACTGCGACTGCCAGCATCTGCTGAAGCTTCTGTCCTTAAGGGCTTACAACAAGTTTATCTCTAGAAGAATTCAGCTTGGCGCTTGTAGGCAGCGCAGAAGACTTCCAAGCAGTGTAAGCAAGCGAGCTTACTGCCAAGCTGTGAAAGCTCAAGCACTGAAAAGTGCTAATCGTTTTATTTGCTCTCTCCCTGTCTCCTCTTTTTCCCATTCTTTCTAGATTCTTCCATAACAAAGTTCCGTCTCTTTCCATACACCAATAATACATAAACAAACAAGCACAACAAGGGAAATTCTGTTTCTTTTGCGCTTCCACCATCACTGCTTGAATTCTCTCTCTGCTATAGTTCCCTTTTACTTAGAATAAATTCCCTGCTCTCTATCATAGCGCAAGACACCCTTGTAATCAGCATCCACTCTAATGTTTGTGTAGATCTTTAGCAATTTTAAATACCCCGAGATAAGATTTGCCACATTTTGTGCTGGCAATGCCCAAACAATAACAATAACAAAAACAACAGGTGCACCTCCACCTCTGCAGAGCTTCAGGCAGCACCAAAACACAGCACTATTTTTTTGCACGTCGATCTACTTCTCTCTCTACACGATTTCTGGCCTTATCAGACCCTGCCTGTGCCGCTGTCGCTGTTGTTGTGCCGGCTCTGATAGAAAGAAATAACAACAAGAACACAAAAATATTCAGCGCTGATAAAATACCAAGTAACAATAACAATGTCAAAGGCAAAGCCAAATCAAAAAAGCAAAAGCAAAACGAAATGTAGGTACAAATGGACAGAAAACTGAACACTTGGCCAGACCGAATCCGCAATAAAAATGCTTAGAAAATGCTTAGACAATTGACAGACAAAATGTGCGTGTTATGCCACAACAAACGAACGGAACGTGGCCAAAAGAAAAGAAATCCAATCCGCAGAAAACGGAAAGAAAGTTAACCGCACAAAAAGCTAATATAAAATCTGAAATTTGCATAGTGTTAGAGCCGGCAGCCGAAACTTTTGTTTGATATGGCAATAAGACGTCAAAAAACAGGAAAACAACAAACCAAAAACCAGTAAAAATAAAGCTATTTGGATGAATGGATAGCACCGGTAGTAAGATTTTTATTTGCACTAAATATCAAAAGTAGCCAAAAAGCAAAGCACTCTCGGAATCGGGATAAGTTTTGGGGTAAAGAGATTCTAATTGCTGCAAGAATAAATGGTCAAATAGTTAAAAAAAAGCATTGGTTGACATTTTTGTTTAGTTTTTTTTAGATTTTTGATGGAAGAGAAGAAATGTAAGAGAAGCTGCATCTTTGGATAAAATCAAGTAACATCTGTCTGCCTAGAAACAACTGAAATCGACTCAAGAAATTTTACAGCTAGAGCATAGAAAAATAAGCTTTGCTTACGCCTGTTAGATCTGGTAAATACCTCTTTTATAACCGACAATCTCTGCATAAAAGAAACGAAATTGCGGAAAAATTCAACAATTACTAAAGCAGCAGACAGGCCAAGCCATATGCAAATATTATTGCCGCCGTGAAAGTCGTCCAAAAAATGTATTTAGCTCGAAATCAACATTTTTCGCTGCATATTTATGTTGTATCTGTCTGTGTATCTCTCTGTTAACCTCTCCACCTCTGCAGCTGCAACTTGTGATCAACAATAACAACATTTTTATATCTAATTAGCGGTTAACCACAAATTCTCAATACAATCCGCAAGCGGCCAATGGATGTTCGTTTCGGCAATAAACTTTTGTTGTAGTTTTGAGTTTTGTTGCTGCACAGATTCATAGATATTAATTATAGATAGTTATAGAATGCCTTAAGGTTATACGCAATCTCAATGGCGAGGCGACAGAGAGAGAGAGAGAGAGGTTGGGGGACACGCGTATGGTGTCCCATTTACGAGTACAAGTCGCTTGACTTTTTAAAGTGACTGTAAACATGAAAAGGCAGACGTATTAGAGGCGGAAAATCCCAAATTGGTTTCGTCGAATTTGCAACGTTAGCGGTGGGAGTGGGGCTAAGTCGCAGTTGGATGAGAGCCATAAAGGCCAAAGGGCAAAAGGGAACACCTTAAACCACCTAACAAACCAGTTTTATAGATCTCAACTTTTAGATACAGTTTATTATTGAACAAGTCAAGTTGGAAACGTGCAATAATTTCCAGGGACTAATTTTCTTCCTAAAAATTAGTCACGCCTTCAATACACATTCAAAAATATATAAGTCTCAAAAAATAGTATTTGTCAACCCTCTGCATACATAGCCTGCAAAAAAGCTATCTCAGACCCGTAGGGGCCAAACCCCAAAAGCGATACAGTAAACAAAAATGATAGGAAACTAAAAACCTTGCCAATTAGAGCACAGATAGCTGAAAAAATAAACACGCGGAGCAACTAAAATCAATATCTTATCGACAAATGCAATAAAAAATAATTAAAGAAAAGAAACAAATTCTAGGCTTGTCTGAGAACACAAAAACACAAACAATATAAATATTTATGAGCTCGAACAGACTGCCGATGAAAGGAAAATCAAAATCTGGCAATTATTTTCACAATGTTAACAAAAGAATAAATTTTGGGTACAAGGTCAAAGGCTGTCACTCACGAAAATATGAACATAACTGCATAAAATAAATGCAAAAACTATGCAATTTCCATAAATAAATAAATGCCTGTTTTGGGGTGTTCACAAACAACAGCAAGGACAGTAGGACAGGGAGAGAAATAGAGAGAGGGATCAAGGGATCACATTCATCTTTACAGGAATCAGTCGAGGAAATTACACAAACACACACACACACACACACACAGTCTTGGGATCTTTAAAGGAAATTTCCCAAAAATATCCTCGATAGCTTTTGCCTTTCTCCAATGGCCACAAAACTTTTGCTTTTACAGTTCATTGTTTTACAGTTTTCTTGCACTGTCTTTATATTTCGTATTTAATCACCTTATCTGCGCTTTATAACAAAATTAAGTTCAGCTTCTGTTATAATGTGCCTCTGGATTTGAGTCAATTTTTCGTTTGCGTGTTGTCACTATATGGATGCTAACGTATAGAGCCGATCGAGTTCAATTGGTTGCCATCTGAGCTGCAGTCGCGCGCCAAACACGTCCGTATCGCGAGAAGTCGTTGGAGTAACAAAAAAAGTTCGAACAGAGCTCCAGCCACATGGCAGCGCACCGCCAGTGCTGACAACTCTCGGGTCATAAAAAAAGCTAAGTAAAACTCTAAAAAAAAGCTAGAAAAAGCAGCATATATTGTACGCACCCAAAAAAAATGCTAGAGTAGTGTAACGATATTTTTATTGATCTAGTGTGGTACATATCAAACATATCCTCTTCTGGAGCTGAACTTAAGTATGTCTAATGTTTTTGGGAACATAACTATAATTCCCACCTGCCGCTTTTTAGTGGGGAAAATAGCTAAATTGGCCTCTCTCCACATGGCACAGCACCGCAAGCTTTGCACAAGCTGAGAGAGCGCGCCAACAAAGAGAAGAGAGAGAGCTTGCAAAAAAAAAACCCAAGCTTGTTGTGGAGTGTTGGGAGAGCGTCCATTGTGTTTACTGCTTTATCTGTGTGTGTTGGTTGGGACACGCGTAAAAAAAAGTGCCGTAAAAAGAATTGTTGTTTCTTTTTTGTATGTTTTTACTTTTTATTTTACACGGACAGAGTAGACAGCTTAATAAATTTAGCAAACAAATGCAGAGCTACTCGTACCGACAAAAGTGTTGCCACATGGCCACGTTACCATTACAATGTTTTCTGTTTTCTTGGGCTTTTCCTTGCAATATCAGGAGGGAGCAATGATTGATCGCCAGACTGGCGCCCCTATAAGTGTCTGTCTAGGTCTTAACGGCTTTGGGCTTTTAGTTTTTAGCCATGAATGAAGACAAGAATGAATCAGAAAACTCATTAAAGAGATTGGTCAAGATTTATAAGCTATCTATGGAGATCTGTGTCGCGATTTCAGTGGAGTATTTTATGGGATAATAATTTAATGGAGTTTCCCTTTTTTCATATGTAGGTGCAGAAACTATTTCCATGCCCAAGTTCTGAGTCATTTTGCAGAGTGTGTCTAAATTTGTTTTGTTTGCACATCTTTAGACCCGAGATTCAATTTGTAAAAGAAAGAGAGAATGCGATAATCAAAGTTAATTATATTTAGAACTTAATTACATGCATAGCTCTGAAAAAAAGATTACTAATCTACAGCGAATGTGTTTGATTAAAGATCTTCCAGGGTCAGGAGTTGTTCAACTGTTGTTAGAGGAAGAAAAATCAGAGATAAAACCATGAAAATTCTATATTATTTATTGGGCGCAAATTCAGATAAATGAATGTCATTTATAAAATCAAGAAACATCCGGAAAATTTGTTTATTGACTATGGACAATGGACAATCCTCATAGATGAGGAAATCTATGGATCCGCCATTGGAGCTCCAAAAGATATTATTTACTTTGCCAAAAAACCTCCATCCCTCTATTACATTCTCATTAACAGTTTTACCAACTTTAAATCCATTTTACTGGTTTATCCCAAACGTGTATTTAATTCCAATATAAGTTCTGACGACTTCATCAATTGCCCAACATCCTCATAGTTAATGCCCAAAACAAATATTGTTAATCAATATAAACATCAATATTTACTCTCCCACTGAAACCGAAAACAAAGCGGATTCTAACGGAGTAATCCCCTTTCGAGACAACGCTCATCCATTAGGCCCCAGAGATACGATCTTCAGCCCAAGACAAATGAGCTTTCAGTTTTATGGAGAAGCAAAGAGGGAGAGTGGCCCCGGCGTGGCCCCACTTTCTGTTCCGATCGAAATCAATAAAAGTGACATAAGCTCATCCACGAGTACCGGGCTCAGACCCATAGACCACAGAGAGAGAGAGAGAGGGAGAGAAGAGAGATCAGATCAAACGACGAAACGAGACGAGAACGGAACCAGGCATCACAAATGCGCAGTGAAAAAATTAGGTACACAGTCACATCTCGCTTTGTATCTATTTGTATGTGTGTGTGTGTGTGTCTATGTAGAACATCAAATTCTGTGTCATCGCCAGAGCAAATTCAATTATAAGAAAGCGCAAGAGGGGGCAGCGAAAGATCGAGAGACGGTGAGTGAGAGAGAGAGACTTGCCGGCCGGTCCGCAGTTCGTCTCATTCGCGTGACATTGAGTGTCCGGTGCCGTGCCGAGAAATGAGTGACAGATGCATACACACATATGTACATATGTATGTACATACACAAAGGTAGAGACAGTACGTTTCGGCAGTCTAGGGCAGGTTGTGGAAAGTATTAAAATTCGATCATCTATCAAAAAGCTATCAAGGGAAGCTTCCAACAGATTCGTAGGGAATTCTTGATTCTGTTTACAGTACAATTATTTAAATTGCTTCTACCACATAAATAAAATTCTCGATTTAGAAAATTTAATAAGCAAATAAGCTATTTATGGTGTAGAAGTCGCAAAATGAGCAGAGTCATCTCATAAATATCAATTCTCTTGTGAGTGTCATATCATTTTGCAATGCACTGTACTTGAGAGTGTAAATATCCATGCGTGTACGAGCGTATTGCATGGTAGAGCTCGTGATTCAGTTTACAATGAAATATGTTACAATATTGCCAGCGTTGTTGCTCTATTTTTATGTTGGCCAAATCCCCGACCGGTCCCCTACCTGCCCTGGATTTTGCGGTTGCATTGAGACTGTCAATTGTTGGATATAGTGTGGAGCGGTGTGTGCAATAGAAAACCCATCGCATGATCCGCTGATCGATGGATCGTTAGACAGATCGTTTGCTATATAGGCTAGTGGGTCGGTGGTCGGTGGTTGTCGATGTTGCGGTTATTACGTGCCTGATGAAATGTGCCACAAAAGGCGGCTCCATTAAATGGTAGCTGCCACTCAATTAATTGGCCATAATTCTCCTTACACTTTTCGGTGGTCTATAATTATGATCGAGAGTGGCCGGCAGCAGAGAGTGGGCGAGTGGCAATTTGTTTGTTTGCTTTTGCTGTCTACTGCCTGCCGTCTTGTGCGTTGGAGTTTTCAAGTGGTTTAATAATTAAGTAAAATATTTGTTGGCACAACAAAACAGTTGATGATGGGAATTACAAAACGGTCTACAACTCAATTCAAAATAAAGTTGAACCAGGAGCATAGAGGCTGGTTTGAGGTTTTCTCCTAATACATTTTTTTTCCTTTTCAGATCGCCTTTGTTTTTCTTCTCAGATTCACTTTGATAATGTCAGGAGGAGGTCAAATGTGATGCAATAAAAATGCACTCAAAGTATATTTTTTTCTCTTATAAATTTGTATCTTCAGCAAGTGTGTGGGTGTGTCATAATCATCATCATCGTTTCCATTAGATCATTGCCTCTATATACTATATTCTATGTATATTTCTATGAGACACATAGCCTACATCGTGTGGGTGTCTCTCCTGTAAGTGGTTTTAGTCGCTTATAACCGGCATTACGGCTGAATTGATTGAGCCCAGATGTAAACATACATATGTATGTATGTATGTACATTTAAGTGCAGTTTTGAAATGACGAAAATCGAAGGTGTGAAAATGGTGTAGCTGTAGATCGGACTAGACATGCGAGTAAGTTGACGAGTAATCCATTTTCTGCTAAAAATTTAGGTCTTTAGGTCTTTTTTCTTTTATTAGTAGTAGAAATTAATAGAATAGAAGTTTAATCTTTCGAATAGTGAAATGCAGAAGAGCTTGGAAATCGTAGTCTGAGATCATTTTCTTTTTTCTTTCTAGATTACAATTTAAGTCGTAAATCCTTTACTTCGGAAAAACAAACAGATATTACTCATACCAATTGGTTTCCAGCTACAGATCTATAAAACTCAATGTAAAATTGTAATTGCTTGGGTATCAAGAAATGGACAATAAAGATTCAAAAAGTTCTTAATTAGTTTTAAATGATTAATGGTCCAAAGCAAACGTTTCCCAATAAGGTCAGGAAGATGTTTTCCGAGAATCCACAGAATTATTCCTAACCACACACTCACAACACACAGTTCCTTTATTCAAAGTAATTCGATATAAATGTTTTTTAAACTTTCAAATGCAACCTCTCACAAGATGGACTCTCATGGTGCATGTCTACTTGGTTAAATATTTCCCAGCAATATCTTTAACCGGAAAATAGAATAACGACAAAGTTCAACATCCCTCACACACTTATAGACCTACATACATATGTGTGTATGTATGCATTTTCAATCCAAGTTTGTATCCCAACCCGCACAACACATCTGAAACTTCAAAGGTCAGACAACATTGAGATAAACTCACCTCTTGGTGGTGGTCCCGACTTGGGCGTTGTGTGATTGCAGCAGGGTCGCCCGATCTTCGACACGGAGCTAATGGAGCTCGTTGAGCCGAAGTTGGCGGGCGCCTTCAGCCTGCTGGCGGGTGGTGCTGTTCCCGTCACGGAGGCGGCGGGCGTGGGTATATTCGAGCGCGTGCTGGGGCCTGGTATCTTTGAAGCAGCCACTGCCAGCTCGGGTGCTTCCATTGCTGCTGCTTCCGCTGGCGCTGCTGCTTCTGTCGGTGAAGCTGCTGGCGCTGCAGCTCCTTCCGCAGGCGTATCCGACGAATTATCACTCATTTTGCACTATTTTTTTCTATTTTTTTTTCACTTTTTGCTTGATGGGATCACACGCGTATAACAACGGACTTGAAGCCGAAATAGAAACTGTCGTAAAATATTTATATTTTTGCTTAGTTAAAATTCCATTTAATGGAAATAAAATAGACAGTTAAATCCATTTATAATTTCCCAATTTGGAGAACTGGCACTTACCTGGACTAGGAGTAGATTTTTCTTAACTTCTTTTTGCTAAGAAGATTTTTCATCAGCCTTTCACAGGCTTTTGACACACTGTGCGTTCAAGTGCCGTTTTTGACGCGCACACACAGTTCGCTCTCTCTCTCTTTCTTTGTTAGCCGCTCTCTAACAGCTGATTGGAGCGGTTTTGTTTTTCGGTGGTGGTCTTGAAAAAATAAACAAAAACCCGCTTTTGTTGTTGCTACTGTTGTTGCAGCTGCTTCGTTATGAATTCAAAAAAATGCGGAAACTGAAGATATGCATAAATTATGCGATATATTTTCAAGGCTTACACAATTTATTTTTAGGCGATTTTGGGTTGTGATATGCACAGATTGTTTTAAATTGAATTATATTTAGATTGAAATAAATTGCTTATCAATTGCTGCACTCATTGCACACACACACACAACCGCGTACGAAAGCACTCACACACACGCGACGTTGCGTTGACACAGTTATGGGACGCTAATGGGAGAGGGGGGTTGGCAGGGGAACGGGTACGTACACGAAGCGGATAAGATAATGCTTGAATTTCGACAGCGTTCTACGAGAAGGGTTTGAAACAAGACACGCGGCGATATTTACACACAGTTACTATAAGATTTAAAACTAGTTTCTGATTTTTGACAACTTTTTTTTAGCGTTGCGTTGGAATTTTGTTGTTGTACTGCCATAGGGATGGGTTTTTCGTAGAATTTTCAATGCAGCCGGCGATGGTTTACTGTGCGATAGATCGATATGACAAGCGAATGGGTATTGGGAGCTGCTGAATGAGGCCCCACGAATTTTATTTAAAATATTAATCTAACCATATTAAATAAATATGTACTAGAGGCGCCAAAAATTAGCGTGTAAGGATTTGTCAGTTCATGCAACAGAACGCTGGCCAACAGTTGATCTGTCCCACAGCGCAAAAATGAGCTAGTTATGACACCAAAATATCGATACCTTTTGCAACTACTCGTGTAAAATATGTGCTTAATAAATCAGAATTAATGTCGTGGAATAACAGACAGATAGAGTGAAATTTGCTTCGATATCATAAAACTTGCACCGTATATGATTTATCTAACTGAAATATAGACATTTTTGCCATTATCGACTACAACCACATCGTCATTTATATCGATATATTGCTCGTCATATGAACATCCCTATCTTCGTTTGTTTTGTTTTCGTCGTTTCACCCGCCTCGCATCGCATCGCTTCGTTCGTATGTTCTCTCGCATCGTTTTTCGCTTCTGTTCGTCTGCGGTGGTCGTGTGTGTGCTGTGCTGTGTGTGAACAAACGGGAAGCATAAGCCGCAGCAAGGAAGGAAGCCTCAAAAGGAAAAATCCAATTCCCGGAAACTTAATCAAATGAGCATTTCTCAGCGTTAACTGCTAGAATTCATAATTCGGAATAAAAGCAGCAAAAATGCCTACGATCTAATCTCGTTTTTTTGTGAGAATAGTTCTAGAGTTTTGATAGAGCGTCCCGTGCCCCGTGTGCGCGAGTGTGTGTGTGTGTGTTAGTTTTTGTGTGTCGCCGTCGACGTCGCAGCCGCCACCACGCCTACACGCTCGAGAATGGCTGCCACGGTCTACCATCGCCTACACAGCGTCGCCGTCGGCAGCCCCAGCACCAGCTCCACTTCCTACTCCTCGTCCGCCTCACCGGGCGCTTCCTCCTCATCGTCGGCGCTGCTTAGTCACTCGCAGCTGACGCGCTCCCTGGAGCGCATCCTGGAGGAGGCGCACTTCAGCGGCGAGCTAATCCTTACCAATCGCAAGCTAAAGGACTTTCCCAAGACGGGCACCAAGTACGCGCTCACGGATACGGTAATTGCAGGTGCGTACCATTGTGTTTTCATACTTTTTGGGCGCGGCTCTGCAGTGGGAAGGTGTGTCTGCCTGCTGTGACCGCGGCCGCTGCCGTTGCGTTTTCTTATCTTTGGGCAGCGCTGCAGCCGCCTCATGGCAAAATTTTCCTTTTGTTCGAAAATCAATAATCTGCAGCAGCCGCGGCCGCTGCTTGTGGTTCTGCCATCCCATCAGCTGCTCATTGCTCACTAGCCTCTCTTTGCCGTGTTCTCGCTCTCTCTCTCTCTCCTTAAGTACTGGTTGAACGAGTAAGCAACTCCTTGGCTGTAGTGGCTTTTCCTCTTTTTCATGCACAGTGCATATATAAATACATAAAATATGTTAAAAATCTACATTACATTTATTTCTTCATGCATTAAAATGCCTTGGTCTGGTTAACCAGCAATTTTAGAGCACGCATTATTGATTTCACGGCAAAGTAGCGGCAGCTGCTGCCTCGTTTAGCCAGTACTTTCACATTTTTATGACTTTGTATAAAGAAGTACCACCACGCATCACACTTGCCATCTCGCTTGCGCGTCCAAGGACAGTAATTATCGCTGTTGTTACTTCTTCTTCTCTTCCTTCCATGTGCACTTTGCACTATTCGCATTCTGTCGGGTGGGTAGGGTGCGCTCTGTTGCTGTTGTTGGTGTTGTTGCTGCACGCCAACCGGCAAATTGGTCGAAAAAGAACTTGGGTGAAGTTCAACCAACTTTCATTTTTGTTAGGGCCAAAATATGCACCCGGCAGCAAGAGGAAACTATTTGATGTGTAGGTACACCCAAAGCCCACCCTCAATTCCTGCCGCCACCCATCTGTTCCTACCCCGAAACAGATGTTCCATCCAGGCAGAGCCAGACGCAGACGGGACATGTCGCTCATCGATTTTTACTTTACCGTTTGTTTGTGTGTAGGGTGCGCCAGTGTGTGTGTGTGTGTGTGTGTGTGTGTGTGAAGTGGATTTATCTCGAATGAAAGTTAGGCGCGAGGGAATGGAACTATTTATAGAAATTAAAGATTAATTGTCACAAAAAGATAAAAATAAATTGTGTCATAAATTGTTAAGTCATTTATGGAATTTTGGTGGCATTGGGAATGGAACTTTAATTGGATAAAGTTAAATTTTGGGAAAATTGGTTTGAAAATTAATGTGTATATGATTAATTATGTTTATAAATTAATCTGAGTAGTAGAATAAATTTGTAAAAATATGCACCAAATTTAAACCAATTTTAATTCACCTTACTCCCTATTACAAAGAGATGAGGGTGGGATTTTCACCCTGTGTTCGCAGATATGTAGCTCCGCTGCCATGTCTGAAGCATCTGTAGTTTAACCGCTTTAAGAGTCTCAGATGAGTACCTGTGTATCCCATTTTCGATCACCACACTCTCGGTTTCAATTATTTTTATAAAAAGGTTGAGAACATATTTGGAAATAAAATGCAACACATTTTTAAGAGTAAATCATTCATATCATCATACAATAATCTGCTGTTTTTACTCTATACAAAAATATGTCGTTTTGTTAAATTATATTAGATCCATCAGCCCCACTGATGCTCTTCAGTCTGTTGAAGCTAAAAGCCAAAAATTAAGATAGCGAAGACAGAGTTCGAAAAGTTGAAGATTTTGATTCAACGAAAATAAATTATTTTACTTCTCTTAAATTCTGAAAATTCTTTTCCGATTCATTAACAGTAAACACATGTTTTTCAATCTATAAAATGGAAAATTTCCTCGCCCGCGATAATTTCTTTACCCAAGTATGTAAATTTAAATGTTTCAGCACAAACTTATAGAAATATTTATGAATTTTAGAGATTATTGAAATCTTTCTTCCATCCATTGGGCCATTCGGAATTTTAGAAATTCCATTTCCAAGCGATTAGTAAACGTAGATGTTTTTGTATTTCCTTTACATCAATCTGTTCCCCTCTCTGTGGAGTACGTGACTGTAGGAGCTGCTTATGCCTGTTGCGGGGTGACAACCCTGAGTCCGTGACTTTTGGTCACGCGCCATCGACTCTCTGCCGCGACTTCTCTTTCGCAAACCCTTCTCTGTAAGGCTGTGGGGGCGTAAAGAGCTTCCGGTTTTTATTTCCATTTTGATGATGAAGTTTCTCTGGCTGTGGTTCAATGCGTTTTGTGGCTGTTTTGGATTCCTATTAATAATTGAGTCATCAACGCGTATGGGGGGAAAGGCGTGACTAATTAGTAATTAAAATGTGTGAAAGAATAGCATAAAAAGAGAGAGCAAGGTAAAGTGAGGCTAAGGATAAATGCAAGGAGCAGAGTCCCATTGAGGGTAAAATATTTTTGAAATATTGGTAAATGTTTGCTTCAGACGAACACGATAAATCTACCCCCCATAATAAATGTACGTTGAAGAGGTGGCAACATCTCTTTGTACTAATGGCTGCCACCACAAAATGTGGCACGGGCCACGTTGCAAGGGTTTTTCGAGAAATCAATGGGAGTGGAGAAAGCTGAGGCAAAAGAAAGGAGCATAAAACACCCATTTTTCTCGGCATCTTTTGCAACCCCCAAAAAGGAGAGAAAAATAAGATTGATGGAGCGGCAGGGCGACTCCCAGAACGATAGGGAGGCGCCTGTCAGCATTCACTGCCCTGCCGTAAACTGAAGTGCATTCCATTCCGCTCAGTGCATTTAATTAACACGCGTGTCACGTAAATCCAACAGAGAGAGAGAGGGAGAGAGAGAGAGAACCAAAAACCGCATCTAGACAAAGCCATAAAAAATGATCGACCAGCGTAAGAAAAGCGAAACAAATCAACATGAGACAACGATGTGGCAGGAAATTGTTTAAAATAATTGCAACGTGCAACACCAGCAGCAAGCAGGAAGAGTAGAAGCATAAAAACGAAGCAGAAACGGTGAAAAAATGCAGCTGCCACTCAGTGCACTGGACAAAAGTGGAGAGAAAAAAGAAAGACAAAGTCGGTGCCAGAAATCGACTTTTAACATAAGCTCGATGCAAAAACCAGCGGAAGCAGAACTGTTGCTAGAGCCCGGTAATGCGTTGAGGGTATTCCGAAAAGTGCTTTGCTTTGCTGATTTCTGTGGCTATTTAGCCGGACATTTTAAAGATAATGAAACTGCCTATGTTAAGGTCATTTAAAACCCATGTACCCATTCGCTTATAAGTAACTTGTCAACGCAACTTCCAGAAAATACCATACCACTCCCCAATAGCAAAAGCAGCTGCGCAGACCCAGACTGTGGAGTCTGTGGGGTTTCTGCGGAAGGGAGGGAACTTGTGAGGGAACAAGAAATGTTTTCTGTTTTGGTAAGTCTTCTCGCCAAACAAAACAATTTCCCTGGCATGGGGCGTGTGGGGTGTGCGGGAAATGCTTTTGTCGTGTGTTTGTGTTCCTGTGTGTGTGTCTGTTGTTGTTTGTATTGTAAATATGAGAGGAGACAGTCGGCAGACGGATAGACGTATAGATAGACTTGTGCTTTTTGTTGTACGTTTATTGCTATTTACTCTCTTCTCCTCGCCGGCGAAGAAGACAAAAAGACGCAGGGCAGGGCACATAAAAGAGGAAATGTGACCACCGTGTGGGCACTTTGCTTATCTCCAGTGCTTCCAAAACTGCGCTGGTTCGTGGCTTGCATGGGAAATTTGTTGCGGGAAGAAGAGAGAGCTAGGAGAGACGAGACTAAAAGAGCGCATTGTCAGGGAGTTGGAGATGGGAGCGTGAGAGCGCAGAAGTTGGGGATTTCTGAAATTAGTAAAATAAATTACTATTAAAATTAAAATAAATATATATTTCACTGGAAAATGTAATGTTTCTATATTACCAGTGCCATTTATATGGTAGTAATGGGAGTAAAAGAGTATTAGGGTGACTGTTTCTGTGTAAAGTGTCTAGTAGTAGAAATTAAAGGTAGCCATTATTTAAGATCGTCTTGCGGAATAGTTGCACGCAAGCCAAAGTCAAATTCATAACGAAAGTTAAGTCCTATCATTACCAATGTCTGGGAAATAATGCAACGAACAAATTGGAATAAAAATGAGTAATAAATCAGAGAATTCCAGGCCTCACATAGCTTGCATGTAATTTTCTTTACTTTTCTGTTGTTTTCTGTTAGCAATAAATATATCTCAATTACGACCATTGCGAAAATTGCTTCAAAAAAGAACATTATATCCAGTTCTAAATAAACCTCCATTGTGTCCTCATTACGGGGTTTAAAAATAAAATATGCCTTCATACGATAAATTGCAATTTGTTTGCATTCGCATGAGGCTTATCTGCAGTTGAACGACTTTTTCTTGTCCTATAAATATACTCACATATCTACAGTTATGTATACACAAATCTAATATGGCGTGAGTGTCTGTGTGTGAGTTTGTGGCATAATTGGGGGCATTGCAAACTTGACACAGATACACACACACACACAAGAAATTATTATTCATTGAGTCATTTTCATTAATTTATATGTGTGAGCATTATTTAATAGTTGAGGGGCATGCTTTTTGTTGCTGCTGTTTTTCTTTTTGCTTAATTGCAGACCCAGACAGCACGCGCCGCACAGAGAGGGCCACCTCATAGAGAGGGGAAAGATATAGAAGAAGATACGATAGATCAGATTACAAACATCTGCAAATAAAGTCAAAGAAATCGAGACGACAGCACGTTTCTTCTCTTTCCCGCTGAGATATAATGGGGATAACAAAGCATAGAAGAGCCCCTCTCTGCCTCTCAGTGGGTGAAGAATGCAGAGAAGAACTCGGGCTTGACTTCTGTTCTTCATTGTAATACCCCGGTAATTGTAGAGTTCAAGGGTATACACTTATAAGGTTAAGGGGATCCACTCACATAAATTATTTTAATAGCAAAATAATGCATTTTCTGCGCAATACAACTTTGCGAATAGATAGAACGTTTACGTATGCCCGAGATGGGTTAATATATGTTGGGTATCCACTTATATTCTCATTCATAGTCAATTATTGTTTATAGAGAGATACGCAAATAATGTTTTGTTGTGTGCTTTGTGCCTTGCAAAGCCTTCTTTGTATGTAAAAAAATATTCCCTACAAGGTTTTGTTCGTGGACAGACATTTCCTTCTCGCTCTCGCTCATCAACAGCAAGGAACACGTTCGATGATTGCCCCTCTGCTAGTGCCGCTGTTCTGCACATGATGCACTCTGAAAGAGGTCTCTCTCGAAAGCTCTCCCGATGTGCTCTCTCTCCAAAGCAAAAACAACACAATAGAACAGACAAGTGACAAGCATAATGGCCAGCAATGCAACGGAGTCAAGGACAGATAAAAGAGAAGCAGATAAAAGAGAGTACAAACAGCCAGCAAAGCATCCATCCATACATCCATAAACCTTTACACTACTTAAATATTATATCTGCCTGGCATTCATAAACTTCTTTCACGCATGTCCAAATGCAATGTCTAAATCTCCACAATCTCACAGCAGTCCCTTAAAAGTGTTGACATCCATCTGTTCTCTCTGAGTGACTAGTTTTAATACTAATTAAATACGAGGGTCATCAAAATCCCCATCTAAGTAGTCTAAAAAGTCTGCTAGCCTGCACACAGCTGTTCCACTATGAATTTTTTAGCGTTAAAGCAATCAAAAGGCATTCCTTGCCTTCGCTTCCAAATGTTTACAAATATTTATTTTCTTCGCTGTTTACACTTGGCCAACAGGAAAGTGCTCTTGTTTGTCTTGTGATTAAATGAAGGAAAAGTCAGGGTAGGTGCAGAGCAGAAGCAGAACAGAACAGAACAGAGGATGACGAATCAGCAGAAAGTACGCGGAATTGCAGCGCCTAAAGCAAACAACAAACAAACAGAGAAATCTACATAGATTCGGTGTGTTGAAGCATTTGATACCCTGGCAGAGTGGTTGTACTCTCTGCAGCGGCAAACAAGTCGCAAAATAATGCCGAGTGTCGAGCGAAGAGGGTGTCTGTTGGTGTTCTATTTATAGACATGATAGTGCTGAAGTACTTCCCGATTGCAATATGGAAAATGTAATCAATCGATGGACAGACAGACAAGCCAACACTCTGCCATTTCTCATATTATTTTATTTTGATTAGAGTTGGAAGTGTTCGGAGAGTGCTTGCTACACATTGGTATATAAATAAATAATATTTAATTGGTAAATGGGTCGCCCGGGAAGAGGCTGCTGATTGTTTATTGATTCTTCTCGTGTCAGATGTGACAACTACGCATATTTTAGTATGGAAATAGTTATTCTGGCAAGCAAAGGGTCACAGTGTCAGTGCCAGTCAGTCACAGTTCCACTTACGGTCCCAGTTACAGTCTCAATTGAGCTGTGTTCTCAGCCTTTTTCCCGTTTATTCTTAATTAGTTTGTCCTCTAATACCACCAAAAAGTGCTCTATTGCTATACAGTACCTGTCCCTGTCCCTGTTGCATTTCCATTTGTTTCCAGTTACTTTTCTTCCAATCCATTCCTCTGTTTAGTATCCCATTCATTCCTCTTTTGGACCATTTTTATGCATTTGATTTCCCTTTTTCCCCTTGCCGCACATCCCCCTTCCTCTTTTTCCCATTTTAACAACTTTTTATTTCCCCTTTCCGACAGAGCATTTCCTCATCCATTTTGCGAGCTCACAGAATGAATGATTCATAATTTCTTCGCCCCACTTTAGCTATGACAATTCAGCAATAAAAACTCACACAAATTAATTTCAATAAATCCATCAATAGCGGAGAATGAACCCCTCTGGCAACTGTAGGCCTTCGAATGGTCATCCAAACAGAATCGTAAAAATTGAACGGACATGGAGATAGAGTGCCATCGACATCATAGTCCAAAAAAAGTATCAAAAGACTTGGCCGCCATAAAGGGAATGAACGGGTTGCGTCGCTGACTCTGTGGCCATGTGGGCGAGCACGTGGCCAGGGAGAAGAGAAATAGAGAGAGGGAGAGAGTGAAAGATAGACAGAGTGTGAGAGCTAAGACTCCATTTGCCAATACCGTTTGCGGCGCCCATCAATTCAGTTTTTTGCTGCTTCCGGGCCAGACCAGACCGCAGAGCCGACCCCCTTAGAGCCGGTAACTCGCGGCCGTCAACGTCAAATGTCCAGTCAATGTCTGTCAGTCCAGTCATGTGTCCTTTTTTTCCCGTAACAAATTTGTAGTGTACTGGGTATGTGAGGAGTTTATGGGGCTGACACATTGGGGAATGTTGTAGATGTTTTTATTTTGTATATTTTTACTCTTGTAGAACTTTCCATATTAGGTCTGAGGCTGCGAAGTAAGATGTTCTCATAGATGCCAAGCCTTTCTCTGTCATATTCCCTTCCAATTGCTTTCTGCACTTACCCTGCACTAACATCATCCTCTCTCATCATTCACCCTTATATTTAGCTTGCTTTCATCGTTGACTTTTGGGCGGTACACGCAATCCCAGGCCGCACCCTGCCGCTGGCTCAACGTGGTTTTTTTTTTGCATAATTGTCCCCTTCAGTCTGTGGATTCTTTCTGCAATATTTATGAGTTTTTCATGCGAGGGTGACCAGGTCTCAGGTGGTCAAAAGTTGTAGCCAAAAATAAACACCGATCCACTTTTGTGTTTCGTGCAAAAAAGAAAAACATTTGATTTATTGTACATATTTTTTTGCGAGGCATAAAAATGAAATTTGCTTTTGTCGCAATGCGTTAGAGTTGGCCCCGAGCCAGAAACGACACTTGGTTGGCAGCCAGTCAGCAGCAGGAGCGTGCAGCTTCATTTAGCATAAGGCGTGGGGCAGTGGCAGTGGCAGTGGCAGGTTCAAAGTGCAAAGTCAGTCGCAGCTTGTCCCATATCGATGGATGGATGGATGAGACGGATGGCCTGGCCCTCTCTTAGGGAAATCCAATTTCCGCAGCCACATCCCACATCCGCATCCTGGCGTCATTGGCCTGGGCCCCTGGGTTTATTCAACCTGCTGCTTCCTGCTGCTGCCCCTCTCTGTTGCATCATTGTGTGTGCCGTGTTGTGCTGTGTTGTTGCATCATTGTGTGCTCATTCGGTATGCAGCCAGAGGAGGCTCTCCATGTGGCAGGTTAATGCCTACCATCCATTCATCGCTTTTGTTTATGGCAAACCCCGCGCCCTCCAGCCATCCTCCAGCCATCAGCCATAAGTCTCTTGGCCTGCTTAGCTCCTGGAGTTGGAAGTTGGCAGTTGGTTGCCGAAGGGGGGAGAGGGTGCCGCCACTCGGTGCGTAAATCACAAACGCAGCTGTCGCCAGTTTCCCCCCACTCTCTGCCCTCCGCCTGTCTCCTGTCTCTGCCTCCGTCTAGCCAGTTTTTCCAGCCCCGACGTTTGCTCATTTCTCGTTTTTTTACCACCAAAAAAAAAACTCGTCCACTGATCGTAAAACTTACTTTTATGACTTTTAAGACCCTCGAAAATTTCATACGCACTGAAGCCCAAATGGACAGCCAAGATTTAAAGTGGTCAGCACTTGAATTAACCTTAATGAAACTCACTTGCCAACGGTTGAACTCTCAACTAAAGTAAACTTGAAGTTGAGGAACCAAAAACCTTTTTGAAGGTGGAATTTTGAAAAAGGTTTTCTCTTTTCGGGATATGAAAAGTGGGGGCAAGTGAATAAATAGTCACAAAATACAAACACATGTCTCTTGATTCTAGAACAATTCAACAGGCTGCATTAGTGGCTTAATAGCTATTAAGAATCTTAAGCAGCTTAAGCATCACTTTTGGTGGATATCCGCGAAGCAGATTTTGACCTTGTCGCGGCTTAAAATAAAAAAGTGTCAAAAAAAGGTCTTTGGGGATATACTGCAAGTTCTAAGTATGAGGAAGCAATTTAATCATCGAGGCATCCAACGTAGTTTTTGTCTCGGACAAAATACAATTATATTTTCCACATTTTCCATGTCAGATTTTCTGTTTTTATACCCGGTACTCGAAGAGTAAATAGGGTATATTGTATTTGTGCAGATAACGGTTGTATGTAACGCACAGAAGGAAACGTTTCCGACCCCATAAAGTATATATATTCTTGATCAGCATCAATAGCCGAGTCGATTGAGCCATGTCTGTCTGTCCGTCCGTCCGTCCGTCCGTCCGTCCGTCCGTCCGTCCGTCCGTCCGTCCGTCCTTATGAGCGCCTGGATCTCAGAGACCATAAGAGCTAGAGCCACCAAATTTTGCATCCAGACTTCTGTATACTCACACTGTTACAAGTGTATTTCAAAAATGAGCCACGCTCCCTTCCGCCTCCGCAAAAGGGCGAAAACCTCCCAAATCTACAATTTTGCAGATAGCAGAAAACTAAAAACGCCATTCCGTAGGGAATGACCATATCTATCAGATCACCAAATTGGGATCCGATTGGATCATTATTATAGCCACAATGGAGAAATTAATTTTCAGTGGCCAAACCCACCCCGTCCCGCAGCATTCACACTCTGCTTCGCGCTGTTTATGGCCTGGCCCCTGACACGTCACTGCCTCTGCCTCTGCCGCTGCCTCTGCCCTGACTCTGCAGTGTGTGTTTCTAGGGGAGGGTGGCGAGCTAAAGGAGCGTGTTGGCGTGAGTAGTGTTGTTGATGTAGATGACAGATGAAGAAAAAATGTAAAATTTGACAAATAACCGCTAAAGTGCAGATGTAGTACTGAGTGCCGGGTATAAAAGTTGTGACGCGTAAGAAGCGTCTCACACGTCCCTTCTCGTTTTCATTAATTTACAACTAAAATCTTACACATTCTGTGCTCATCATTTACAACACTCCCACACGCAGCTGACAAACCCACAACAGCCCACGCAGAACAGAATTAATCACTCCTCCCTGTCCGTTTTGTGGCTCCCTCCTACGACGATTATTATCTTCACTCGAATCTCTACAATTTGCAAATTTTACGTATTTCCCTCACATTTTCCACAGAACTTTACGCACAATTTCATGTTGGATTATACGCCGGCTCCTCTCTGTTCTCAGGTCTCTTTTGCCTCCACTTCTTTCCACTATGTTTGTCTCTGTATCTCCCTGTGTTCCTTTGTTTCGTTGGACTGTTTATGCCCCGCTGTGAAGCCCCACACTGCCAGTCGCGTCCCCAGCTCTTCGGTTGTTTGCGCTCATTTCGCATGCAAATTCATTTAGGAAATTAATTGCTCACTCCACACGCACCGCACCACGCACTTGCCCAGTTTTTGGAATAAACTCGAGAGAGGCACTCTCGAGGAGTGCCACGACGGGGTATGTTGGGCATGATTGTAGATTTATACTCAGGTTACACTAGGGGGGGCACTTTCAGTCACACACGAATGAGTGATGGATAATTTGTAACTAGTTTAAATTTAAACAAAATTCATAAATGGAGAGATGCGAGAGGACATCGAGGGTATTCCCTGAGTTCATCCAATTCCCGACACCATCACATTTGTATCCGTTTTGTATTTCGGCGTAGACTGAGGCAAGTTAAATTGCCTCCGCCAGATTGAGGTCATGCGCTCCACTGTGGCGTGCCACATCAAGCGCGGGGAATGCGTGGCAAATGGTGGCAAGGGAGCAGCCGTACACCACTCCTACTACTAGTCCTACTCCTACCCCTTCTGCCTCTCTGTGTGTGATCCCTGATTAATTTTGTGCTGAACTTTTCCCTTTACAGATCTGTCCCGAAATAGATTCTGTGAACTGCCGGAGGAGGTGACAACGTTCGCCTTCCTGGAGACGCTGCTGCTTTACCACAACACGATCCGCAGCATACCGGAGTCGGTGAAGCAGTTGTCATCGCTGACGTATTTGGATTTGCGCAGCAATCAGCTGTCCACGCTGCCGCGCGAGATCTGCTTCCTGCCGCTGCAAGTGCTGCTGGTGTCCAACAATCGACTGGTCACACTGCCCGATGAACTGGGGCGACTCGATCAGACCCTCACCGACTTGGATGCGTCCTACAATCAACTGTCGGCGCTGCCCGCTCGCCTGGGGGAGCTGCGTACACTGCGTTCGCTGTCGCTGCGCAGCAATCAGCTGATGTATCTGCCGCGGGAGCTAACCTGCCTCAGCCTCGTGTCGCTGGATGTGAGCAACAATCGAATAGCCAGCCTGCCGCTGGAGATACGCCACATGAGCACGCTGGTGGAGTTGCAACTGGAAAACAACCCGCTGACCGCACCGCCAGCTAGTGTGAGTAGAACATGGCATATCGAACCTGCCCCTGAATTCCCCCAAACCAACTCAAATTTCTTCTCTTTACAGCTCTGCATGCGTGGGCTGGTGCACGTGTTTAAGTTTCTGGAAACGCAAGCCACCAAAGACGAGAAGGGCTCACGTACGGGTGGAAACTACGATGGCTACACCACGCTGCGACGTGCACCGCGTCACAATTCCAGTGGCAATGTGCTGGAGGCCAGCACCAATAGCAGCAGCAATCAGCGACGGCATCAGATCGACTCGGGCTACAGCACCAGCGATGGCCTGGACAAGCGCTGGTCGCACGACAATCCGCCCAAGTCCAAGACAGACTCGCCGCTGCACTGCTCGATGGCTGCCACGTTGCCAAGGGCTGTGGCACCCAGCGCCATACACATGCACGCGGATCTAATGGACGCGTCGCTCACCTCCAGCACCAGCACGATTGTGGATGAGAGCCTCACGCTGAGTCCCACAAATTCGCCCTGCAAGCTCAGCTATGCGCACTCGAACAGCTCCAGCAATAGCTCGTCGCCGGATCAGGATGAGGATCTCATGATGGATCAGGACCCACAGGAACGCGCACTGCATGCCAGCAATGGCAAGACCAGCAAGAGCTTGAGCAACATTCAGACATACAAGTGAGTGTGCAGACAGCATTCAGCCTCAATTTTAAGCTATCAAACTTTTTCCAGAGAATACAAAGAAGCGCTGAAGCAGCAGCGCAATCAGGAGGCCAGCGTCTACAAGCAAAAGCATCCGAACGCCAATCATAGTCCCAATGATGATGAGGAGGATCAACCGCCAGCAGCAACCAATAGCCAACCAACAGCTGCCCTGACCAATGGTGCTGGCTGCAACACACTGCCAAAGTCCATCATGAAACAATCGAGTCTAAATGGTCACAACGGCAATGGAAATGGCCATGGCAATGGCAATGGAGTCGATGATGTTATTATACCAAAGAAACCCATACAAAAGGTGATACCCTCGCGTAATACAGAGATTAAGTCTGCAAACGCCACAGGCAATGCCACTGCCGGTGCCAGCTCCGATTGTTTGGGCTATGTGAAGCCGCAGAGTCCCATGAAGAATGGCACCAACAAGTTCAATACGTCCAATGGTGGTGGTGGGGCAACATCTTCATCAGTTACCACCACCACCACCACGAGTGTCATAATCAAATCCCCCGTAAGCAGCACCACCAAGCTGGGCACCGTGAAGACTCATCGTTCGGTGACATGGAATCATGACATACCCGCGGAGAAGCTGAGCTTTACGATGCGTCGCGAGTTTGATCGACAGCGTGAGGAAACTGAGTTGATGTCGCAATTGAGAAGTGTAAGTAGAGGCAGGGGACTTCCTAGATCGCTTTATATTAATAAAAACCTCTCTGACAGATCATTGAAACACGTCTAAAGATGACCTTGCCCGTGGACATAGCATCGGCATTGACCGATGGCGTTATTCTATGTCACTTGGCCAACTATGTGCGTCCGCGTTCAGTGGCCAGCATTCATGTGCCCTCGCCTGGTGTGGTGAGTGGAGGGTTGCACCTTATTTGGCTGCTCGAATTAGCTGACTGTTTTTGTTTTCTTGCAGAACAAGCTGACAATGGCTAGATGTCGGCGGAATGTGGATAACTTCTTGGAGGCATGTCGTCGCATTGGCGTGGATGAGGTGCGTAGATGAGACAGGAACTGAAAGACCAGTTCCCTTGTATTTTTCTTAAGTATAGTGCAGTGCGTTTTGGAGTTTGAAGGCAGAAAGTAAATTTAAACTTTACATTTTTAAGGAATTATAAAAGAGAGTTTTGTTGTTGCTGGAATTGAAGATACTTGATGTTTATGCAATTATTTCTTTGTAAATGCTCATTGGAAATCATTTTCTGTAATTAGTTGTCATTTTCTCACCGAACGTATTTAAGAATTCAACAAATTCGGTAATAATCGAACATTGTCAATTTGGACATAACTGAATTTATGTCTTAGAGGCTCATATTGATTGATTAAATGATACAGATTAGCTTTAACGTACACAAAGAACTGATTCCAACGATTGTGCATTGCATAAATGTAATATTTATTTGTAAATTAAAGTTCACCAAAACGCACGCGAATCTGATATATAAAACTTAAGCAGAGACAATTTTTCAAATTGCAAGCTTGTAAATATTACTAGCTATCACAATTGGATCAAAAAATATATACATATAAAATCATAGAAATATGAACCATAAGTCGTTCCAATTGTGAAAGTTCAAGTTTTGTTTACGATAGCCTCAAGAAATATTATTTGCGTGGCTTTTGTGAGACTTTGCTGGCAAGCTTCGGTATTGTAATCTATAGTCGGCTATTGCTGGAGTAGTCTATGCAGAAGCCCTGTAATTTTTCTGGGAATATATTCCTGATTCAAACTGATTTAAATTCAATTCAATTCACTTAAATTCCTTCCAACTACATCATTTTGTAGCCTATTCAACTGACTCTCAATGAGTACAAACAACTTTCTTAAGCCCATGAAACGCACTGTACTATAAGCCACCAATTGAATATATTTTTACCCTCTACATGTATGTAGTTTTGTATGTAACTGTAGCAATCAGGTTAAGGCTGGCCTCTTGGTAGAATGCTTAACTCCGCTGTGAGCTTTTTTCTATGGGAAAATTGTAGTTTAATTCTAAGAAAATCCCCAACCTTCCCCACCACCACAAACCCACACACACACTACACACATACACTCTAAACACACACACACACCCGAATACATTGAAAAAGACAAAACAAAAAACTGATGCATAAAACTCTGTTATTGGTGTTGGTTGCAGGAGTTGATTTGCTCCTGTGAAGATGTTGTGCCACAAATTGAACAACAACAACAATTGCCACGCGCTGACGATGACTACGATGCTGATGTGTATGTCAACAGCAGCAGCAGCAGCAACCACAGCAACAACAGCAACAGCAGCTATAACAACGAACAAAAGAACGATCATGATGATGATGATGATGCCAATGAAGATGCTGCTTATGCTGGCCGTGTGCCAAATGCATTAGCCCTACTGCACACAGTGTCCGCTCTGATTGCCCTGGATGCAAATCCACATCATCAGCAGCACATACAGCAAGAGCTGCACCAAAGGCTGCAACAGCTGCAGCACGAGCACGAGCACGAGCACTTTGAGCACGAGCAAGAGCAATTAACTGAGACAACCTGCAGCCAACAGCAAGAACAGATGTTGCAGCAACAACAGCAACAGCTAGAACATGTTTTATATGAAAATTGTGAGCTTATCAATGGCAAAGAGGCTCAAGCCAAGGCTAGCGATGATGTGGGTAGCCCTCAAGTGGCCAGGCAGCAGCAGCATCTATCGGCAGTGGGGCAAATGCTGCGCACGGCCAAGCAAAAGACCTACGAGAAGATCAAACAGAATCTGCTCAGTGCACACGGGCAGCACAGTTTCCAGAGCGGCAGCAGCAGCAGCAGCAACAATAACAATCATCGCACCTTGCACACCATAGTGGAGAGCGAGCATGATGTGGCCACCGCTGGACCGGCTGGTCACTATCAACTCATCGATGAGAAGCAAAAGCAGCAGCAGCAGCAACACTCCGAGGAGTCCAAGCAACAGGCAGCAGCAGTCCTAGTACCCGTCTCCGCTGCCGCAGCCAAGGAAGCCATCAGCAAGCGCATAGAATTCTTCGAACAGCAGCGGAATGGCAAGCCCCCCGTGGAGGTCTTCAGCATCTATCGCATTGGAGAGGACAAACAGCAGCAGGAGCAGCAGCTGCAGCAGCTGCAGAAACTAAAGTCCAAGGACAATGAAGCTGGAACTTCGTTGCTCAAACATGATTCGCACACCCTCACCGTGCTGCTGTCGTGCGTTTTTATAGCCACTTTCCTGTGGCTGGTATTCTTTCCGCTGCCCGGCTAGCAATCGACCGATTAAACAGCTTCATTTTGCCTTGACTTTGCCCATAGATTTTAAGATTAAAGACAGGCTTTGCCCACTTGGTAGTGAGTTCTTTGAGGCTGCTTTTTGTTTAACGCTTTTTGTATAATTAAGTCGCAGCTTTTACACCACATTATGATGTATTTCTACTATAACTAAATCTAAGAGAATACCCCCCAAAAACAGGAAACTTCTGAGGCATTTAATTGAGAGACAACCCAAAGACTTTGAAATTTGTATTCAAATTTGTATTCTTTGATTTGCGAGGGGCATACACAGACACAATTGAGGTAGCAAGTGTAACTCTTTGAGCTGTTGGGGTTTGTCAACTAATGGAGTATGATATAAAAGCCTAAAGCTTATGTTTCGTGACACACTATTTAAATTAAGTTTATGTTCCTTTGAAGCAATCTTTGTTGTACTTAATTTTCGATAGTTTTTAGTAAGAGATTATATTATGGGATCTTTTAGGAGAACAGTATGTAGAAGATGTATGCACTGAGGAAAAATATTTCCCAAATTAAGAATAACAGATAACAAAAAATTTAATGGCCAGACATAAGAAGTTCTGAAATGTATTTCCTACCATTCAAATGGACCACTAAATACATAGGTAATACTTGCAGCTAGACTATCATTTTCCTTAGTTCTCTTTCAAGTGCGAACTTAGAAACTAACTTTATTTGTATTTAATTATATTATAAATTGCATAAAATGAATATTTGTATGCATTAAAGTATATAATTATTCAGGACAGACAGTAGAAGTTTAGAAATGTATTTCCTAAAATTAAAGTAGGCCACTAAATAGGTTACAACTGAAGATATAAGATCTATCTGACTTATTCTTTACTTTATTTCAATTTTAATTTATATTATGCATAGAAGATCTTTAACGCAGACTCGCTAAAATCATCAATGAAATGCTTTTTGTATTTTATTACTTTAAAAATGTATGTAGAATACCAGCATACTAGTTAGGATTGTAGGTAATATTTTTTCCTGTATGAACAATAGCGGAGAGCATATTTAGGGTTGTACTTTTTTTACCTGCCTATAACCAAAGTTAAGATCTTTAATTTTTATATCCTTAAGCAATGATAAGACTATGAGAGAAGTTACACCCAAACAACTTGAATTGTGTATGCCCCTTGCAGTTACTTTATAGACAACCCAAAAAGACAAGAAACAAGAAAGAAAACCCAAATATTCCTAGTTCATGTCTTTGTACACACTGAACTCTAAATTGGTTTAAGAATTTTACAATCATTCGACATTTTCATTTGCTTAGACACGTGCTCGAGGCGTGAACTGAACTGAAATCTTACAAAACGCTTCAATTCATTAGATATAAACTTATGCGCAAACCATATACAGATAAACCACTTACAAATCAGATTATGAAGATCAGATGCAACGAAATTAAACTTGATTAAGTTCCACTTTGGCAAAAAAGACAAATGGGGAAACCACATGAAAATCCCCAGAAAAAACGAAAATTGTGCATAGCTCTAGTTAGAATACAAATAAGAGATAAATATGAGATATCTATATAGTTGTAGACGCTAAAGAAACGGTTGGTAAGGTAAAGAACGGATATTGTTACAGTTTGGAAGAGCAACTGATAGCCCTGTTACTGGATGAAGTTGCGTTTGTATGGTTTTACTTGAAGCAGGGACACACAAAATAGTTGTAGAAAAGCGTGAGATAGTTCTAGAATGAATCTTTAACCAACCAATGTACCAATTTCAAGCCCCTGAATGGTCCAAGAACCAGCATAGAAATAGCAGAAAGTTTACCAAATTAGATAAGAAATACAGACTTACGATGGAAGAAGGTTCTACAATAGTTTTTCAAGTGCGCATAATTTTTGGGAAGCAATTTAGGTTGTTCGTAGGTAGCTGTTTATAGATGTTAAATGTGTCAAGGAACCGTAGACCGTAGAACGTGGTAGTCTTTGCCGCTTCGATTGATTGAGTTGTTAAGTAAATTTGTGCAGTTAAGAACACCAAGTAAACAGAGAATTCATTCAGGCTAATTGCTTCTCAATTTAAGATTGATGCACAACCTTTAATGCAACCCATTAAATGAGAACCCCCTCTTAAATACCATTAAAACACAAGAATAATCAGCAGGAACAGTGCCTTTGACTGTGGATCGACAACAGTCTAGTCTTTCTATAACTAAAGCTGTAGCGCATCCACCTGGATCGCTGGCAGTCTTTTTTTCTACTCAAAAGCAATAATTTAACTGAAAATTTCCAAGAACTTAACGCTTTTCTTTAATGTAACTAAACTAATTTAAAAACTACATTAATCTTCAATTTGTGCTACATTACATTCCTAACATTATTAATTAACATTAAACAATTATTTATTTCATTTAAACTTAAACTTGAGCTCGTACTTGACGAGAAAAAAGCGCGATGAAAAACAAAGAGAAAATGAAAGCTAATCAAATTTCTACAAGAAGCACAATCTCTAACTCTCAGAAGAACATATATTAAAAGAACATACATACTAAATCCAGATTTATATATTTTGTCTAACAAAATTATTAAAGGATATATCGTAGAACCAGCATTGAAGGCAGCTATAATCAGTCATTAATTTTTATAAAACAATGTTTAACACACACGAAATACACACAGATATACATTTATATATACACAATATACAACCTGAATGTAGGCTTATGGTATTGCCAAGGTTTTTCCAACAAAACTTCACGCCAAAACAAACATTTTTGTCGAAATTCTATATAAAATGTACTTCCAAAAAACAAAAAAAAAAGAAAGGAAATGATGAAAAATGTACACGAATGTAAAACTGTTGCATTTATTATTAAGCACACAAAACTGTCAAAGCTTAGCCGCTATAACGTCAAATCAAAAAGCAAAATATATACGAACAAATAATGTACCAAAAATGAAAGATTTCAATTTTCAAACTGCAACCGTAGTTTTACAGCCACTGTGTGAGTGTGTTAGCTAGGACACACACCATTTGCTGTGGAAATTTCCTCTTAGCGCAGACGCACACCAGTAGCTCGACAAAGAAATGTTTTATTAAGATTTTAAGATTTTCATCAAATTTAATTATTTGTGTATTATTTTTTGTAGAATCTCATATGCTGCGCTGCCGATGTGCTGGAGGGCAAAGGGGCTGTCCAGGTGGCCATTACGGTCGGCGAACTTTTTCGGCTGCATGGCTGCGGTGCCGTTTGTGCAGCTAGCGGCGGCGGTGGCAGTGGCAACAACAGTGGAGCAGCGACACCAACCAAATCGCCAACCAGGATGACGCGGGGCAACATGTCGCCAACGCCGATGGCCTAAAGGGATGCCACAACGAAGGAGAGGAATTGCGGAGGATCATCTGCTCTTGGATAGCTGATAAAAAGGGTTTCCCAATGGCCGCCATAAACATAATTTTAGAACACACACACACACTTAATTCATGCACACATTATATCGCACTAGCATGTGTGCTAATTTGTTGATATTTCCCGCGCTCTCTCTCACTTATTTTTCTAGGTTTGTAGTTTATTTATGTACATACACAACAAGGAACAACACTCACGGAAACAAAACAAAAAACACCAAAAAACCATAAGCAAAAAAAACAAACAAGACACACAAACCAAAACATATTTTAAATGAATTTCAATATGTCTTGGAAATTTCTAAAAGTCACAAAAAAGTTATTTAATTCGAATTTTTGTTTTGTTGTTTTTGAGCGCGCCATATACGCTAGGTCCTAGCAAGCACGCAAGTGTGTTATAAACTGTTATAATTTCGTTGTCATACCACATACATACATTTACGAATTTCCTGGCCAAAATTTCGACTAGCGTTTGAATAGCATGAATACTGAATATTGAATACTGTTTTAAGTATATCCCCCACACACACACACACATATGAATTAACATCCAAATATACATATAGTTAGATATATGCATCGGTCATATACATACATACATATATAGGAAACTAATCTTATGGCATATTTATTATGTAGCTTAGCTGTAGTCGATCTACGTTTAACTGTGGTACAACTTTTCTACCAGCTCTGCATCATTTATACGAATCGAATTGTATCAGACACCTAAGTCGTCGATTATATCCATTAAAATTCATTATACAAATATCAAATAAAGAACAACTGAGAAAGTGTCAAAAGTTTCTACAGACTGTGTATCCATATTTTTTGTGGCTTTGGGTAGATTATTATGGCTCTACCAACCTGTCTCTCTACCATTGAAAGACTTAGAAAATATCAATCAAAAATGCACCTAGAACTGATTTATTAATGAAAACGAATTATTACATTAAAGAATATTAAAAGAAATAGTTCCCCACAGAGCGCACGCCTTAATTCCTTTACCTAAAACAGCCCACAATTATTATGAAATTAAAGAATACTTTTAGAAATTTATTTCCCCAAGAGCCATTCAGGCCTTAGCTTCTTCCTTGCTCCACATTATTGCCTCTATTCCCGCTTCTATTTCGAGCGAAATGATTATCAACAAACCCTATCTAATGGGGGAAACTCATTTTTGTCACTTCAAGCAGCCACCTAGAATTTCAAAGGGTTCGCAGAACTGCCGCCTCAACCCGCACCAACCACCCCCATCTGTGGACCATCCCTGATTTTTGGGGGCTTCTTTTTTTGGCGCTGTGCGTGTAAATAAAAATCTCTTGATGCGATTTTTATGATGTGCGTTAAATGATTAAACCACTTGAACTGGTTTCAAATTGTCAGAGTAGAAAACTTAGTTGGGGTGGGCGGAGGAGGGTAAAGGGTCTGTCTTTATCCCTTTGTTTTCTTAGCCCCATTTTTTTGGGCTTTGTGTGTGGGTTCCGTTTACGCTTGGGTGTGATTACATGGGGGCAGGAGAAAGGGACACAGACTATCTCTCTTGTCCGGAAGTTTTCGGCGCGTGTAAGTTAATTAAATGTGTAAACATGTCAAAGGGATCAAAGTTTCCCCTGCCACACCCCCGCAGTTGGTGTTGATTTCGCATCACGCCCCTTGATTGGCTTTGATTTTGGAGACTTCAACAAAGAAGAAAATCCATAAAGCTCTGCAGCTAATTGGTGGATAGATGCTGGCAGTCAGGGGTTGGCTTTTCCCTCATGCAAATTTTTGCCATTTTAAAGATTTTTTTTCGAGCGGCCATTTGCAAAGGGAAATTCTGTTCTGTTTTCCAGGGTGGAGGGTTGGAAAATTCCGTATCCATAAGTTTCCATTTTCTCTCATTTGCTACAGCTTTATTTATTCTATGTTCTTTGTTTTTTGGTTTTTTGTTGCTGTTTCTTTTATTGTTTACTCGACTGTCTTGGGGCAGTGTCGTTGCGAGTACGAGTCTGAGTCCTGTCCCTGTTCTCGTCCCTGTCCCTGTGCTGCTCGTCGTTCCCATTTGTTTTCTTGTGCAAATATTGAATTTGCGCTTTTTTTACGTCCCGAGAGCTACGAGATATTTGTGCCGTAGCAAGTGGCCCACACTTTTCAGACTTTTCAATTCGTGCTTTCGGGCTTTTCTTTCTCTTTGTTTCGCCTGTTTGCTTAATTTTCGTATGCGATTTTCCCTTCTTCTCAGCGACTTCTTTTTTTGTTCATTTCATATTTTCATTGTAATTCAATTGCGATGCTCCTGCTCCCCGTTCTGCTGTTGTTTTATGTCAAATGTTTGCTCAAGTCTTATGTTCTCTTTGCTACAAAAAAGGGGTGTGTCCGTCGTCTGCTGCCTCCCAGTCGTTGTCCTCGTTTGAGTCTGCTTCGAATTGAAATTCAAAGCACCGAATTGTCAGCCAGTCACGCAGAAATTTAACATATGCTCGACATATAATTTGCGAGCACTTTTCATTTGCTCACACGACATCGTCCCAAATTTTCAGAGGAATCTGCTGGCTGCCATCTCCTCGAGTATCTATCTGTCCGGGCCAGATGCGTACGAACAAAAGGCTCAGTTTAATGACACACTCGTACTCAGTTCACATTAAAAGTGAGTTTTGGATGCACCCAAATACAAAATATTTTAAGTTTTAGCTATAAAAAATAAATTATTGAGGAGGGAAGTTATTGGGGAGTTTTTTTAGATAAAAGATACATTTTAGAGATTAAATGTACGAGTAGACTGGTAAAAGAGGAGAACCTTGCCTTGATGGATAGAAAACACTTGTGGACGGTATAGACAATTTGTGTGAAAAATTGGGGCTGGTGATGTGTTGTATTAAAATACTGATTGATTTGTGACGATTTCTTTAATTTGGATTCAAGCCAGCACTCTATTTTTACAACAAATTAGTCAAATGCAAAGAGAGCGAACAATTTATTTTCCATTACAATTTCCGCACTTTTCTAAGCATTTTCTGATCGAGATCACGTGAAGGAAATATTTTCCGGGACGATTTATTTCATTTTGATTCAAGCTTCTTCTCTCCCGTTTTTACTGACAATTAATCAAATGTGAAAAAAATGTGAAATCACTACACTAATTTAGTCGGCTAGCGCCGAATTCCAGAGACGGAAGGTCAAACTGCCCTGCACAATATATGTATGTACATACATATGTGCATTCGATTTGCAAGTAGGAGAGCGAGTCATAAGCCACCAACACCAAGAATCCAATTGTCTTTCCTTTTCACTCATACAAAGCAACAAGAACGACAGAGCTCAGTCTCGCGTTGTTTCGCCGTTACTTTGCTCTCTCGCTCTCACAAGACAACCAGAGAGAACCATAAATAAGAAGAAACCATAAAAAAACGGCGCATATTGATAGTTTATTTAAAATAAATCATACATTTAACTCCCTTTATATTTTCCAATCGATTTACTGATTACTTTGATTTGGATTCATGCCATCACTCCAGCAGCTCAACATTTTCTTATTCTTTCTCCTATTCACTTCCTCATTAGCTACATACATACATATGTAAATGAAAGAGAGTGAACATTCCAGATCTGCAGCGCAAATCCCATGCATGGTGAATTAGTAACAAGGTGACGGATTCACCACAGTGCCTTCTCATTTGAGAACGACATGCAAATTGTTCCAAAAACGTAGATTCACCCGTGGTAGAATTAGTAATTACTAATTCTACCATGGATTCACCCTACACTGATCTGGTCGGCTAGCACAAAATCCCAGAGAGCAGTAGGCCCAAGGGCACGTCACAACATACATATGTGCATTAGATTTGAGAGTTGGGGAGCGCGGCCTAAGCCACCAACACCTACGCAGTTTGCCTCTTTTGCAGTTTCCTCATCCCCATTCCTGTAGTTAAAAATTTGTCAGCGCGTTCGGTCCGGTACGGATTCGGTCCGCGAAAAAATCGGAAAAAACGGGTAAAATCGCGAAAATTCGGGAAACTAAACGGGAAAAAGTATCGTGCAGCTGTGGAGTAATGTGCAGTGATGTGATAAAGCATAGAAAATGACCAACAAGTGTGTGAAATGGTTGAGCATTTAATGGGCAACAAATGCGAGATCAATTGCGGAGGAGCACAGCGAGGCTAGAAGCAGATCGTCGATGGAAATATGCGGCAATATGTGAAAGTGAAGTGTGTGTTAATGAAGTGAAATAAAATGTGGTGCAATGGTTGAACATTTAGTGGACAAAATATGCGAGATCATTTGCGAAATATGCGACAATATGTGAAAGTGAAGAGTGTGTTAGTGAAGTGCAGTGAAATATGCGGCAATATGTGAAAGTGAAGTGCTAAAAGTGTATTATTTTTCTTACATATGCTTGTACATATGTACATAGAGCAAAAATGTTCTAAATTTGCACCAAGGGCTTGCAATGTGTGTGTGTAAAAATGTGCCAAAAAAGGCGCGAAGTTGTCCCCTCCCTTTACCATGCAATCATATAAAAGCGCAAGAAAAAAGAAGAGGCGCAAGAAAAAAGAAGAGGCGCAAAAAGCAAAGAGAAGAGCGAGTGTCAGCGCTCTCATTTCAAGTGTCTCCTAATAGGGTGAGGCCACCCAATTCGTGCTAGCCTGACTCTCGCTCGTTGAGTGTGTGCGTACGAACTTCCGTCCCCATTCCTCACCCTAAATTAATGTGCCCAAAATCTGTGCTCTTATTAGAATATCTCGCTCGATCCCGTTACATATATTTCGTTTCGTTCGTTTCGTCGAATCGTCGCGCGGGTTACGTATGCATGTGTGTGAAGAGGACAATAAGTGCTTCACGACACATGCGAAAAGAAGAAGCGCAACGAGGAAAAGAAGAATGTAAAAGGCAAGTGAAAATTAATGTTTTATGTTTGCTTTAAAGTTTATACAGTTTCTTTTCGCAAATGCTCGTATATTTTTCTCAGTGACGATTATTTTTTTCCTTTAGCTATTTTGTTATACCCGGTACTCGAAGAGTAAATAGGGTATATTGTATTCTACTCTACTGAGTACCGGGTGTATAAATAAATCTCAGGGGACCATTATTTATTCTTTAACTGATTAAAAATGACATTTAAACACTCAAAAAGTTCCCTGAAAACTCATTCGCTTTAACAAATGTCCCCGAAAAACCTGTGCCTGCTACTCAACAAAGCGAAATTGGAACACTCAAAGAAAAAGGCATCCAAATCCAGCATTCCAGCATTGAAACGAAGAGCGCAAAACGAAAAGCACAAAGAAAACTTAATTTTCGTTAGTCCTGCCAAGAAGCAAGTGATTAATGGTTCGAGGCGCCATAACAGTATTATGAAAACGCATTCGAAAATTTCATTAAATTGTTATAAATGAAGTGGAGCAGCGTCTAGTGGCAGACTGGCAAGAAAAATAAAACATTTCTCTGGACTCGAAATTCAATTTGCAAATGCAGCGGGAGAAATCTATCAAACAACAAGTTGAATGAAAGAAATCTGTGCCAGGCGATCTCCAACCACCCGAAAGACCAGTCCACCACCCAGTCACCAGCCCACGGGGCTTATCAACCCGCTTTGAGCAGCTTCAGGAGCTGCCAAGGACCAACTCCTGTACCAGCTCTGAAGCAGATGAGAACTTAAGGCTTAAGGCATTTTGAATATGGTCATGCAATTGAAATTTTCTTCTCCCTCTTTGGTTTATACATATGTAGCTCGCAGACATCTCTGGTCCTTTTTCTTTTTCTTTTTTTGTTGTTGGACAGTCGACGTCTGCACGGGACTGATAACATTCAAGGAGTTGGTCCCTGTCCTCAGAGTGTCCGCCAATTATGGGTGAGTGCTGGGCATCGATAGGCCTCCGCTTGGACTCCGTTTGATGTATGTTTCATCGAGTGGTGGATGTGGTGTGGGCTCAATGGTCTGCAAATTAAATAGGGTAAACACATGCTCGTTGAGATTTAATTTCTGGTGAGATTAAAAATGGATTCATAGAGCTTGGGGCTGACTGAAAAAAGTGGAAAGCAATGGGGGGAAATGTGGGAGTAAGTGTAGGAGAACTGTGCCTTTTCTTGAAGAAATTAATGAACATAAAGTATGAAGCTGTAGGTACAGCTGCGGTCCACATAACAGGCATAATTTAATGTGCAGTGACGAGCATTCTGGGTACATCTTCATCACTTTTCAGCGTAGGCTGAGCCGATCTTAATTGTTATTAGTTGATTTATTTTTGCACTCCTTCAAAGAAGCGCAAAATATTTCATATTGCTAGTAATTAGTTTTGTTAATTTTATATATAAAAGCAGCAATAAGATAAGGTTAAGATATCAGGAATGTGAAAGAAGAGCAGATCTGCAGGGGCAGGCATATTTGGCAGGAAGCCAGCAGCGACTGTGGCCTTTCTCCAAAAATTATTTCAATATTAAATTATTCAACCTTTAGTTCTGCAATTATTTAAAATATATACTAACCTCCGCACGCATCGCTATAAGTATTCTGTAAGAGAGACCGCGACTATTTACCTACTTTATTGGCGCACTCCCATTAAAGTATCTTCATCAGAGACAGAGACTTGACTCGCTTAAGCGATTTCAATGGCCTACAACTGGCTGAACATCAAATAGTGCCACGGCCACATGCCAAAGCGAAAGCAAGAAGGAACAACCACCGAGGACAGGGGACCAAGGAGAAAGAACCGTGTACCATATGACATAACTATGTGTGAATTGATGGCATAAACCCTTCCGCCTATCCTTTTTTTTTTAGAAAATACGTGCCCCGTGCCCCATGCCACTCACACACACATTTAACTGCCCTAAACGAATCAGAGTGCGGCTGCTCGGGGTATGGTTTGGGGTTGGGGGTTGCTAAAAAAGGATTTACACGCTTGCCTCAATATACAAATAAGGGTTTGCAGTCTGCCGTTGCCCCTTTGCCCCTGTGCCACTGCCATTGCCATATTGACTGTCGCCTGCCCGAAGATGAAGTGATTTCTTATCCAACAAATCCACACTCAACCAAAAAAGGGGTTGATGGTGTGGATCGTTGTCCTTGTTGTCCTTGCCAGGAAGTTTATTAAAAAATGGTCGTGTTTGCCTTTCGACGCGTGGCTGGCAAACGCTTCCAAAGCGGGCCCAAAAGGAAATCAGTTAACTAAATACCGGCTGGAATATTTATTCAGGCAGCTTCTAATGAGATTCAAGTACGAGTTTGTGTAAGGCACACGACAGCCAATCAAAATGGGCAACAAATATTGCCAACTAATTGAATAATAAGCTAAATCGGGTTTGAAAGTAGTGGGAGTGGCAGATGGAGGAAATTATGTGGCAGAAGGTAAGAGATTGCTGAAGGGAAAAATTATAATTCAATCCTGAGAAGAGAAATATTTACAATATATTGTTTTAGGTTTGAATCAAACTGACTTTTAGAGCGTGAAATTATATTTCCCTTTACTAAAATAGTTTGCCAAGACAAGACGAGGAAACTGAGTCCTTTTGCCTAACCATAATCACATTTTACGGGGCTCTAAGAAGCTTTTCAGTACTTACATTCCGAGATATAATGATTATTAGCTGAAAGCCAATGTTTTCTCTTACACTTTCACCATATGGAGGGATGAATGTAGCTCCTTCAGTTAATGCTAAATTCGCTTTATATGACAATTGTCTCAGCTGAGTTTCAATCACACATTTGCTTATATTTACCCTTCTCCCCTTCCTTTCCCCCAATAATTACACATCAATCTTTTAATAAATACATTTTCCAGCATAGTTTTTATTGAATTGTATCGTTAATATTAGGATGGATCCTGCGTGGGTTGTTGTGTGTGTGGTTCAAGATCAATTTACAATTGGACATCGTACAACAACATCAAGTATACACAAATACATACACATATCAATATATATCTATATATAATATTTTATATTAAAATACAACTAGTGGGGGGGGATGCAGGATACACCGATGTCTTGGGTTACAACTAGGAACGAGCTGCATGCAGTTACGAATGGATAGTACACAGAATTATACAGATACATATATGTATATATTCTACTCATAAATTCGTAAGGGATTTTTGACTGATACGACTTGGCTATCACCTAGGGTTCCTCTATGTAAAAACTATCTATGGCTTGATTTTTGATATGGAAAGAGAGAGATTGAGAGACAGACAGCAATGGAATGTTGTGGAAGATTTTGGAGTTACAGCGCGACTATCGACTCATAAGCTGACTATATACACATCTGGGTGGGTTCTAGGTTCTAGGGCTACATTCACTCCCCCGAACTGATGGAACTACCGCAGAGCGATCCGGAACCCGCTTCGAGGTGCATCTGGGACATGTTTAGTGCCTGCGGTGGGTACCCAAAGGCATGGCTGCTCAGCGGCGTGCCCGTTGGACTGTCCAGATCGAGTGAGGGATTGATGCGTTTCTCCTTTTGCCGGCGATTACAGAACCACACGCGCACCACCTCCTTGTCCATGTGCAGGCGATCGGAGAGTTGATTAATCTCCTCGGATGTCGGCTTGCAGTTCATATTGAAGGCCTTCTCCAGCGTGGTCCTGACTGTCGTTTCGATGGAGGTGCGCTTCTTGCGCCTGCGTCCCAGTATGCTCTCCGGTGTGTTGGACAGATTGGTGGTCATTGTGTTGATGTTGAATACTCCGCCGCCGGACTTGGCCACACTCGTGTCCGCATCCTCGAGCCACTTTTGCAGCAGCGGCTTCAGCTTGCACATGTTCTTGAAGCTCAGGTTCAGTGCCTCAAACCGCGAGATGGTCGTCTGCGAGAAGTCGTTCCCGTACAGCTTGCCCATGGCCAGGCCCACATCGCCCTGGGTGAAGCCGAGCTTGATGCGTCGCTGCTTGAAGGTCTTGGCAAACTGTTCCAGCTCCTCCAGGTCGGTGGTTTCCTCGGGCGACTGCTCCAGCTTGGCCATGGCAGTGGCGACAGTCATGCCGCTTGGTGGCTTGGGCGTGCTCGTGGAGGTGGATGTGTGGAGTTGGTGGAGCTGCATGCTGGGGGTGTTGGGTGTCATCACGGTGCTGCTCATGCCCAGGCTGTTGGTGTTCGGTGGCGTTCGCTGCTGCGACTTGCTGCTGCTGTGGCGCGGCACGGGACTGAGGGAGGGACTTCTCAGAGGAGACTTGCACAGTGGCGTGGAGTAATGCTGTAGGGGATGATGCTGCTGTTGCATCTCCTCCCGCTGGGACTGATCCTCCCTCTGCTGCTGCTTGAGCTGCTGCAGCGCCTGAAACTGGGCCAGCGCCTGCAGCGAATTTTGCAGCAGAAACTGCGAGGCCAAATTGGGATTGGGGAAAGCTTCCGGCGCCAACTGCCGCACCATTTCGATGTAGCTGTGCAGCTGCAGCTGCAACGCCTGTTGCATGTGGCCTGGGGCAAAGTCCAGCAGCGACTGTGGTGGCACCGCACCCGGTTCCTGGTCCGGCTCCGCTTCCAGCTGCTGCTCCTCCGCCTCGAGCGGCTTTGTTTCCACCTGCAGCGGCGTGGTCAGCGCCACTCGCTTTGGTGGCGGCGCCAGATTTAGCACCTCGTTCTCCAACTCGGCATCCAGCTCCCTGGCCTGCCGCTTGCTGCTCAGATTCTGTGGCAGCTCGCAGTCGCCGAGCTCTGGTTCCTCCTCCTCGAAGCTTTTGCCACAGTCTGTAAGTAAAAAGAGGAAGATTGCCATGAGATAAATTTCTATGTGTGTGTATGTGTGTGTGTAGTTTGCTTTTCAATTTTCCAACTCAATGAAGTTCAAGTAGCCCCACTCGGACAGCATAATTTCATTCTAACCAAAAAAACTGCACAAGACTTTTTTTTCAATATTTCTGCAGCTATTTTAGAGAGTATGGCAAAGCGTATGTGTGATTTTATGGTAGCTTAGGGGAATTTATGGCAGCTATGATTGATCGCCCAAAGATGGAAGAAAGAGCTGAAGCAAAGGAAACAATTCTAGAATCTTTCTCATTACTTATAGGCAGCTGTGAAGTAATTATTTTAGACCTCTTGCAAGAATGACTAAACACAAAAATATAATTGATTTAAAAAGATTTTTAAAATGGCAAAAGAGTAATCAAAAATGTCTTTAAACTGCCACTAAAAATTGTTCAATTTCAACTAATTACAATAATCATTATTATTAGAAAGTTTTTAGTTCTCTCTCTCTCCTTTCTGGTAAAGTTTTTCCCTTTCTTCGACATCTAATCAATATCCCACATTTTACCTTCCTCCGGTAAGAGTATTCCCCACTTCGACTTTTTGCCACATTGTCTTCTCCACAGCCTTTTTAAGGCAAATTTTATTCAATCTTCCAATTGAATGGACTGGCCATCCTTTTGCTATCCTGTCCAATGTCTGCCTGGTGCTGCGGTTAGCTACGATAAACGCTCAAGCGGAAGGGTTCGTTCGCTCGCTCGCCTTTGTGGCACAAGTCCTGTACTCCTCCCACCCCCCTCAGTACCCAAGTTCAATGTTGAAAACCCAATCATGCATAATAATTGAAAAATAGCCCAACATCAGAGGGCAGCACGTCGCAATCGGGCAGGAAGCTTTCTTCCTTCGTCCTTTGTCTTTTTTCGATTATGCGCAGCAGAGCTCGGATTTCATAATTTGTACAAACGGAAAATTATTGATTTAGATGAGGAGAGAATGGTTGAAGAATTTATGAAGATGGGCGCATCCGACAGGCGAAATATGAACCAGAGATCAAAGATCAGAAATGGAAGTGGAAGTGGAGAATAAAATGGATTGAGGTGGAGTTGAAGCAAATAAAATAATTGTTGGGAGTGTGAAGAGCTCGAGGAAGCTGAATAAATATTTTTAAATTTGTTTTGAACTATTTTTTATATTTAATTCGCATTAAAACAAACATTTCTCCAATTGGAGTCAACGCAGAGGCTTCCTGAACCATGGAAGAACTCATATAAATATTACTGAAAAATCCAGCAAAATGTTTTCAACTATTTGAATATATTTCACATATTTTAGACCGCTTTCCAAAATTAGACAAAACATTAGCAAGCATTTCCGTCACAAAAAAAAACACTTTTCTGCCATTTTAAACCAAATCGCATTCAAAAATCAACAAAAAAAAAACCAGCAACACTTTCCCTCACAAAAAACAAGAACAAGGGAACAAAATTAAGCGCTTTAACTGATTTCAGACACGCAAAAAAAGAAGATATACGAGTATCAATGATAGTTTTAGGATAGGATATTCCACCCCATGTGGGAGCTGATTTTAGAGGCTTACGAATCGTTTCGAATGCGGGTGAATGTGAAACTTTGAAATGGCATGTGGGCAGCTGTTTTTACGACTCCTAGCAAAAGTTATATACGCCATAATTAGGCCAAAGGAAACGAATCGAAAAACCAGTCAGAAAATGCGAATCAACATCTAAGGGTTAGACCAACAAATTTGTCACCCTTTTTGCATGGAGGATTTTTCCAACCCTCCAGGACAGTTTTTCTCTTTGGATTTTAAACAATTCGATTCAAATGCTGCAACGTTGCACCAGTCGGGAGGGAAAGTGATTGGAACTCTGATTGCAACTTGCCACTGGGTAAAGAGAGCTACCAAAAAAAGGGTTCAAATGTTGCATTGTTTTGTGAAAAGAAAAGTCAAGAAGCTGCTGGAGCTGGAGCAAGTTGCCCCAGCTACAGGGGCCCAAAAGGAAGACACACGGAGCGCGAGAGAGCGACTGGAATTCCTTTTATTGGTGATCCTTTGTGCCTTGGGGCAAATGCGCCTGCAGCGATCCCTGAAACTCGAACCAGGTGATGTCTGTGTCTGTGTTCTGCAGCAGCTGTGTTATCCTGCCAGGTCCTGCCACAATGCCGCCTCAATGTGTGAAATGTTTCCACTGACAAATGAAGTGTTGCCCGTTTTGTTTCTCTTTGATTCTGTATTCTGTACTCTTTTCTTTCGCCCCCCTCTGTCATGCAGTTTTAGGGGTTGGTTTTTCTAGCAGCGCCTCTGGGCCAAAGTGCGTTCCGATTTATGGGAAAGATATGACCAGAGAGATGCAAAGCGACGTTGAGAGAGAGAGAGAGAGAGTGCACTCTGAGAGAGAGCGACAGATTGGCAATCCAATTATTTTTGGTATATCTGATGCATTTTATCTGCATATTGTATGAGTCAGCGAAAAAATCACTTTCAGAATTTGATATTCGGAAAAGTCTGTCAGAAATTAAAGGGGGAAGTGGCTTTTTGGTTAAGTGTTTTGGTTTATTTTGTGAAGGATTTGCCATGGAATTAAGCTCCTTAAGAAGTACACATCGGAGAAGTAAAGCAACTCCATTCTAGGCAAACAATTCTAATTTTTATAGCCCTCCCCTCCTTAATTTCCCAAATATTAGCAGCCGTGACTCTCAGCTCGTACACTCCTTTCATTACTCCACAACTTAAGGCCCTAATCAACAGCTTGTCACGCCTTTCAGCTCCCTCAACTCCTTCATTATAAAGGTGTACAGTGCACATATGGAATCCTTTACTGCCTGTTTGCATGCCCCACACACGAAACGCCCTCGAAACGCCTCCAGCAGCAACTTAAAAAAATCAGCGATTGAAACACCCAATCAAAGCCGCTGATTATAATATCCTGGCAAACGAATTACCCCTTTCAAGTGAGCTCCGCCGCAATTAACTTCACGCAAGCCAAATCCTTTTCAATTTGAATAACGGCAAAAGAGGGGCAGCAACAAGTGGCAGCACTCAAAATATAAAAAAAGAGCAGAGGGGTAAGGTAACCCTTCGCTGTGGGTAAGCCCTTCCTTCACACCTCAGCGCTATTCAAATGATATGTTAAACAGGGTTCCGGCTTCGGGGTTCACCCTGAATCGGGTTCGGGAATCAACAGTTTGCCACTTGAGTTTTTTAGCGTGCAACCCTTTTTTATGTGCCTCTTCCCTGCCGCTGTTGTGACACATTTGAATATGCATAATGGGCTGGCAGGGCACCCTATTGACTCTCTCGCATAATTTGTGTAAACCAATAAAAATGCAAGTTTAATTGCCATTTCACAATCGGGATGGCAACCCTGTTAATGCGCCCTCAGATGATATTCAAATGGGGTGGAATGCGCCCCTTGCCCCTTGCATGTTTTTGCATAGATTAGTTGCACTTTGTTAGGGGTTGCAGGATCCTGGGTTCCGCATCTCCTGACATAATAGCCCAGCAATCATTTAAATGCGCCGCCACTGAGCAAAATTTACATTTTGACAAATTGTTGTTGCTGTTGTTGTTTTTGTTTGTTTATTTATTTGCGTGCCAAAGAGGGTCAGGCGAGGGGTCAGGCGAGGGAGGGAGGCTAGAAGGTCAAAAGAGCAGAGGGAACTACAATAAGAAGGATCATCTGTGATGTACGAATATGTATAAGTGTATGTAAATATGTATGTAAGCGTGTATGTATGTATGTGCCTCTTTGGGGGTTGTTTGGAACGGGCACTGCGCCGCGTGCTGTGTGGGTGGAAACATTTGATTTGTGGAGTTTTCAGTGGAAATGGTTGGAGGTGGCAGGGGGAAATTCGACAATTTTCGAATGTATAACAATAGCAGAAATTTTCCTAATTTATTAAACTAAATTAACTGGCAGGGGAACAGTTTTACGTGTCATTAATTTTGAGAATTTATGTGCAAAAAATATGCCGAAATTTCACCTTTGATGGGATATAAGATTTTCTAACATTTCCACATTCTACAGCTGTAATTTTGTGTGTGAAATATTATCTTAATCCTCGAGTTTGTCCACTTCATTCACCCCTTTTCCTACCTTACTCCTTTCTTGACACTTTAAATTCCCAAATTTATTTTTATGGCCAAGCCAAAAGTCGTCTGCTGCTCTGAGCTCAGCCTCACTTCAGTCACGTGCTGGCCGCAGATAGTCAGTCCCTCAACGGCACCTCTAGGAGTATCAATTGGTATCTATTGGTATCCCTAGACCTAATGCCTCATTACCACAGAAAGACCCAACTCCAAGCAGCAGACTTCAGGCTCACTTTCAGCCTCAGACTTTAGCCTCACTTCCAGCCTCAGAGTTTTGAGCTACTACCTAAGCCGTGCCAAAAGGCAGGGGCACAAACCCAACCGAACAGTGCCACAGGGGTTGAGGGGCACTCTACTCGATGGAGGTACATATTGGGGTACGGGGATGATTGCATATTGCAAAATGAGAGAGAGAACTATAAAAATGGTCTGTCTGTGGCCAATGCAGCGCGTGTGAGTAATCAATTTGGCCACAAAGTAGCCACGTTCCGACACGAGTCAAAAGTAGGATCTAGGAGCAGGAGCAGGAGCCAAGTTGTAGCCGGACATGCCTGCTCAATGGTGACCAAGGATTAGCCTCATATTTACCTGATAGCGAACGCAGCGGCGATGGCGGTGTGGGTGAGTTGGACATGTGTCGCATAACTGCAATGAAAAGAGAGGAAAATTTGTGTTTAAATTTTTAATAATATTTAAGGAAAAGGAAAAGGCAAATGCAAAGTTCAATTTGAAGACAGAAGTGGACAGCACGTTGTGCTCTGACTGGACAGTACTCTCTGCTCCAAGAACTGACTGCTGAAAGGAAATGGAAGGAGAGTGTGGGTGTGTTGCCATTTCATGTCTTGTCTGGCTCGTAAAATGTCCATTAGGAATTTGCACATAACACATTTTTCTTATGGCTTATATAACATGCAAAATTGTAATGTATTGCCAGTCGTGGCGACTGTTGTGAAGTTTTCGTTTTAGGGATCCATTTCCGCTGCACTTTATTATCCTGAATGCTTTTTGGGTAGTTTTCGCCACACTTTCTCACTTCCCTTGGAAAAGTGGTAAGAGATTTCTGCTCACACACTGCTTAACTATTTTTATGTATTTATCTTTGCACCAAACTAATTTCCATCTGCAATGACTCTCTTCTCTTTTCTTTTATTTTTTTGTCATTCCCAAAGTCAAGCCCTAACTCACTCACAAATGAATGCCAAAATCCCTCCCCACATTTCTCACTCTGTCCATCCGTGTCCAGTGCTGTCCAGTCCCTTTTTTTCTGTGTTGTGTGTGTGCCATTTGGTTTTTTGTTTTGCAAAGTAGATATTAAATTTATAGCTCCCTCGGGGGCGTAAGCAAAGTAGTAGCCAAGCAGGACAACAGCAAAGGAGCGAAGAAAGTAACATATTTTTACGACAATATATTGGGGAATCCTTGTGCATAATGTCCACCAGGGGCAGGAGAATATAAATATACAGATTACCCGTTCGGACACTCGCTCGGACATTGTGGTCGTGTAATGGATTTTCTCTTGTGTGATTGCTGGTGGGGACAGAGCTTTGAAGGTTTTCCCCCCGTCTTGGTATGGAAGGGAGGATAACAAGTGGCATTAGTCAAAGGATCTGCGCGGATGATCTGCATTGTCTTTCGCAGTGCCTCCCTGCACCTTCGGCTTAGTTGTAATTACACAAAAAATTGGCTTTTTGTGGCTAATTTGGTTTCGCTTTTGTTACCACAAAATGCTACGCTACAGGCAGGCAGGCAAATCGTATTTTAGGCATATTTCCCTTAAAAAATGCAACCTTAAAAGACTCAAGAAAGGAAAAAGAAATGCCATGAAATAAGCAGGAAAAAAACGTTTCGTTTCATTTGTTCTTTTGTTCTCATGCAAAATACCCACAGACACACAAAAAAAGACGGCCTGCTGCACAGGTAAAAAGGACACTGCCAGGATGCAAATGTAAACAGAGGAGAAGGAAGACTCAGGCGACGACTCCGATCACACGCTCGCACAGTGGGAGACTCAAGGACAGCTGCTGCCCAACCCGAACCTCTCCCAGCCGGACATCGTCTAAAAATCTATTGCCAAACCCCCCATGAAATCGTTCATCTGATAGGGAAATTGTGTGTGCTCGGAGATCTTCTATACCATAAGGTTCTAGGACCCGTTCTGTAATGCTAATGTGTGGGCGTGTAATCATCATCGGTGTCCTTTGTGCATGCTCGAATTGTTCCTTTCTTTGTATCTACTCTACTTAGAGGAAATTTATTGCTTGAGAAAGTGAAAGATTCCGGGGCTAACAGGTAAGAGTTCCCATAAATTATCTTCGATTTGTGTGTTTTTTTGGGAGAATCCTTTATGCATGAATAATAATGCTTAATATATTATTTAATACATTTGTACAATTATGGAAAACCACCGAAAAGCGCCTAAAGGTTCAACATTTATCAACTTACATCTGCAAAACATTTCTGCAATTGGAACTCCAATTATTTAGGTTCCCTTAGCGTTCAAATGTATAAACCTAAGGGACTTTTCTAGAGTATTATTTTAAATTTAGAAATATTATCTAAATATTTGTTCCAATTTAAATATTAAATATTCCACATGCAAATCTGAGCTCCATTTTGACACTACCCCTGTCTTCTTTGGGGGCAACCCTCATTGGAATACATTAACCCATTTTTTGGCGCTGCCTGGCAACCTTGAAACTCACATTGTTCTGCCGCCTTTGCATTTTCATGTTCCGCATGATCCGCGGTCTGCTGTTGGCTGTTTGTTGTTGTTGTGGCCGTGTTGGCATTGCTGGCAGCCCAAAGTCGCCGCTGTTGCTGCTGTAGCACCATCATATTGTTGCAGTTTTTTAGTTCACTTCACAAATAGTCAAATTTTATTCAAATTTAGTTGGCACTTGAAACATTCACTTCCAGCAGCAGGCACGACAACCAACACTCGACATGCACGCACGTGTTTAAAGTCTTTTTTTTTTTGGAATTACCGTCGTCGTCGTCGCAGTTAGTTCTTACGGTTTTTTACTTTGCTTCGTTTCTCTTTTGCTAGTGTTCTTTGCCTTTGCCTTCGACCCGACCTTCTCCTGCTAGCTTCGTTTTCCGAATGTGCAACTGACAGCAGACCGAGTGCCAGTCGGACCGACCGACCCGTTATGTGCAATGCATTGCTCACTCATTCTTTCTCTCACTCGCTCTGTCGCTCTACCGTCTCTGGCTGCGTGTGTGTCTGCCTGCCTGTGTGTGTGTGATATGCTTTATGATTTGCAGCAGTTTTTCCTATTCCTGGTTTTCTTTGTTGTTGCCAGCGCCACTCACTCACTCTACTCTCTTCTCTCCGCTGCTCTTCACTCCACTCCATTCCACATTCAACCCTGGCCCGCTGCATGCACCGTTAGTTGAGTCGGCTTGAGAGTGTTTTCGTGTCTGTGAGTTTGAGTGTGGAACGTATTCTTTGTCGCCTCGCCTGCAGTGTCCGTTCTCCTGCACTCACTCTCTGTTCTGCACAACTCTATTGTTGCGCTTTCCCCTGCACATTTTCCTGCATTAGCATAGGCCACAAGTTGACTTCTCCTCCGGAATGGGTGTGGCCTATGTACTTATTATGCAGTTCCAGAAGGCAGGGATTGGAGACATTGGAGGGGGCTCGCGTTGGGGCTCGTTTCGTGGTTTCTTCTTGCGCAGTTGCCGTTTGCATATCTCTGCCTGCTCCCACCCGCTGCCAGTGCCACGTAAATCATAATTAAGTGTGGGTCAAAAGGGGGACGGCGGTGGTCTTATGTGCTCCCCAGAAGGTGTCTGCTTCTGCTGTATACATATATGTAGCAGGAGCAAATTTATATGGAAAGTATTGTTGCATTGGAGGTCCCAACTTTAGGGAGATTGCCTTCAGAAAGTTCCGTTTTTAATGAGTTTATTTCTTTTCTTTTTTTTGTTTTTGCATTGTTCTGGGCAGTGTTCGATATAAGTTCCATATTATACTTTGCACTTTGCGGTAGTTTGGTGCTATCGATTGTGATTTTTCTCATTTACAAAAGTTTGTTGCACTTTTCTTAGTTTGCTGAGATTTAAATGTCGAAATTATACATTTTTACTTATCTATTTGGAAATGTAGATTTTTGTGTAAAATGTTAATATTATCTGTTTCTATTTTACTCTCATAGTGCGAGGCAGTGTCAGGATAGTACACAAATTTCCATAATAGGTTCTTTCACAAACATATTAACAAATTTCTTTGTTTATTTGTTCTGGTCATTGACCTATTGTCAGCCAGTTTTCTTGGCAGAAAAAGACCTCTAGAAGTTAGTAGTTTTGCAAATTACATTAAATTACAGTTTATTTATTAAATACAAAAATTATTCAAATTGTAATTATTATCATGAAAAACTCATTCTTCTAATGTAAATCTCATAACTCACTTACCAACTGCAACTGCTGCTTGTCTATGCAGGTATTGAAATATTTACATGCATTGCATACACTTGTACATGTATATATGTATATGAATGCATTTATGTATCCTACCCGTTCCACTGTGCGAGTACTGTGCTCAGCATCCTTCTGAAATCCCTGCTCCATCTGCCCTGCAGTCCCGACCATCAAGTGGCGCATTTCGCATTTCGGTGTGATTATATAAACACAAAACTCATTCATATAAACATCAGCGCAGCCATTGAACTGAGAAGGCGACTGAGACAGCGACTGAGACTTCGGCTGGGACTTGGGCTTGGGCGAGAGTAATTACAACAAGTGTTGTGGCGCTCGCTCTCTCTCTCTCTTGCTCGCTTTGTTTCACGTGTGCTTTTTCTTTGTTTTTTTTTTGCAGCAAGTGCAGAAGGAAGGGAAGGAGAAGGGAGGAGCAGCACTGTGTGTGAGAGAAAGCTTATGCAGCTCTGGTGACAGCGTCGACATTTTATGATTATGACTTTGCCTGGGACTGTAACTGCACTTCCTCTCTGCTTTTGCTTAAGCTTTGCGCTGAGCGCAAGTGAAACAAGCAAAGAGAGGCGTAGAAAGAGAGCGAGAGCAAGTCCCTTTCTGCGTATGCTATTTCCTGTAGTCGTCTACCGACATTTCCCGTTTTCGCCTGAAACGTTTTAATTAAAACTGCAAAATTAATGTTGTTCTGCCGCAGAATGCACAGAACTTTGACTCCCACTTGGACACGCTCATGGTCTCGCCTTCAACACATTAAAGTGCCAAAATGATTTAGGTAGGAAAAGAAAATGCAGAAAAATCAATAGGCAATAGGCAGTGCCAAAGTTCCAACCCCCCAACTAATTTCAATAGTTATTTATCCTTTTCTGCTGCTGATTAAACTTGTCACTGGGAGACAAAAGATAAACAGTTCCTCACTTTGGATAGTTTTTCGCCCCTGAAGTTTCTGGGCGGTGTCTGGGCAATTTGATTATTTGCCAAAAGCAGACAGGGCCAGGACATACCAGACAGGACGGTAGAGGACAGCAGAGGACAGGGCAGGATAAGATAGAATAGGACAGGACAGGACAAGGACTGGGTAGTCACATGGTATACAGTTGCAATGGGAAAGATCGAGGGTTAGTGGAGTAAATTATACGACTAAGAGATATCCATTGGGCGTTTCTCTTATTTTTGGCATGGCTGTTTGCGAATACTTTTTTAGTTCGCGTTTTAATACGTTTTTGATAAGTTTTCGAAAGGGTTTACATAGATTTTAGCCCATAACTACCACCACTGGGTATCAGAAGGAAAGATACTATGCACATGGTCCAACATTGAAGGGGCAAGCCAGAAAACTTTTTGGGCATTGAAATTAATCAAGAAAATAAACGCTTGGCAGCCTCCTTGGACAAGGGGGTGGGTGGCACAATGGGCAAGGGGGCTGGGGAGGATAAACCGCACACACACTCACTCACTCACTCACTTTGCATGACGAAAACAGACGGGCCAAGGACAAGGACATCCCACCAACAAGAAAGAAAAACCCGGAACATGCTCCATACAATGTTTTGGGTGGTTTTACTTTTACGCCAAGCGAACATTTTCCAACAAATTTCCCCCTGTCGCTGCGACTTGCTCTTCTCTGCCTGTTGTTGTTGTTGCAACGCATTAAAATGACATACCAATTTGCGTTAAGCAAATAAGACGAGACTAGCATTGGGTCGCTATACATCTGCCCTGCCCTTTCCTTCTCTCTAGTTTTCTGAACTGTCGATGGGGTGGCCGAGTGCCGAGTACTTGGGGTTCGTAGAAATTCGAGGCTGTGTGCTTGGGCTTTAATTTTGGTAGAATCCTTGCATGTGACGGGAGAGTACTTAATTCTGCATAAATTGGAATTCAAATGAGATCTTTAAGTTGTAGGAAAATGCATTGAAAATAGTTGGAATCTCTGTAATCTTTAAGTGGTAGGAAAAAGCTTGTACAAAATATATGGAAACGATTGAAGAGTTCCTTTATGAAGTTGCATGTTGACACATCTTGTATAGGCCCTTTTCCTTCCCACTTCCCTTAACTAATTCTTGTCAAAATTGTCTTTAAAAGCTTCCCCCTAATCGAAAATCTTTTCACCAATGGGCGAACCCTCTCGCTGTGGAGTTCCCTCCAAAAAACAGTTGCAAGTCTTTTCATTTGTTTACACAAAAAAAGAAATAGCGCGCCAAAAAATTAAAAAAAGATCCCGAAACAACCCAAAGAATACTTCAAAGAAGAGCACAAAAAGCGGCCCAAAAAAGTACCCGAGAAAGCGACTACAAATCGATGATGAGGAAATCAGCCAACGGAAATCAATAGAGGAGAGGACATAGGCACAAAAGGCCGCCTCTAAATGTCCTCCGTACTTCCGCATTTGTGGCGCCGCATCCTTCCTCTCCAAGCGGAACCTTCCCTCTCCCCGTCTTGGGTTATTTATTAACGTTTATTGATTTCGACTTGCCTTGCGGGGAATCAGCCACAGAAAATCGCTGTCAACCCTTCGCAAAAGTGCCCGAAAAATAATGCATTTTCCGTAGGTTTTTCTTCTCGCACAATGCCCATGAAAATTGCGCGCAATTTTTTGGGCAAGAAAACGAACAAAAAACGGGCAAGAAAAAAATGAAAGACGACAACAGACTCAAGGGTAAAAAATGAGGATCACTGTCGAGGATTACCGACGATCTTCCACAGCTTAGCTCTAAGGAAAACACACACACAAGAGTGAGAGAAAGAGAGAAAGAGAGAGAGACACATACACAGGGATAGGCAACAACCCCTTGGCCGCATGGTCCTACCTAAGGGTGAATGTACCCCAATAATGCGTAATTTTTTAAGGTAAAAATCGCTTGAAATTGAAAGAAATTCAAATTGAACAAAAGGCGCACCCAAAAAGTACATTTTGGGTGATTTTTTGTGCGATTTTTTTGTTAGCAGCGTGGAGGGTGAGAAAAGGGCAGAAAAAATTGCGGTTCCTTTTTTTCTTTGGGTGCTGGGACTCTGATTAAGTACGGGATATCTAACGGAATTTTTGCACAATTTTCTCACAATTTTGGTACAATTCTTTCATCCGATCTACCGTAGACATGTTGATTTATGTGTCGATGCCTGTGCCTGTCGCTTAACCCATTTTGGGTCGAAAATTGAGAGTTTCATAAGAAATCCGTTATTTCTTACGGACTGTTAGAAACTTAAGAAGCTATGGGAAAAATTAGAGATATTTTGTATGCAAGGTTGCAGGAACTGTGAAGAGGGGATTTCAAGGATCTCCATGGGCTACTATGATTTGCGACTAGATGTTTGGAACTCATGGCTTGGACTTCGAATCATTTGGTAAAGGATATAAAATGTACTTAATTCCAATAGATATTGCACCTTTAGTGTTTTTTTTGCATGCTGAGGCAATTCTTTTTTAAGTTTGATTACATTTAACTCCACTCAAATTCTGCCTGTTATTTCAAACTTAGGAACTTCTGCCCACCCCTCTAATAAGCTCCATTAAAAATGACTTCAAGTCTAACGCCATTTTACACATTTCCTCGCAACTTCCCTTCCACCCAACTCTACCACAAATAAATCTATGCAAATCTAACCCTTGTGCCCTTGGCGCAACCATTTTTGATTCGTGTAAAAAATGTAAATCGCATTTGAATGGCGGCGGGTGGCTGCTGGCGCTTGGCGGGTTCAAAATGGATTTATGATCTTTGCTTTACAGCTTGTAAAGCGTTTTTATTGGATTTACTTCATCAGAGTGGACTTTTTTTCGGCTGGGGTGAGTACCGGTGTGTCCGTGCCACCCCATGGAGAATGCGGTACCCCCTGAGGCAGTGGCTCAATTGGCCATAAGCTGCTCAGAGTACCGGGGTCACAGTTGGTACTGACACCAGCACGAGGTTTCGAGTTAGAGCTTTCCCTTTGGATTTTACTTTTTTCACTTTTCGTGAGGGTGAATTTTTGTAAAGTTTTTCCTTTCCATGTGTCCCTGTCAAAGGTTAGATGCTTACCTCATGCAATTGTGGTTCGGGTTTTTTTTTGTGTTCTGCGCCGCAAGCAACCTTTTTGGTCTGTTCCACCCCCCCAGTGGGGCAGACAAAGTGGTTTTAAATTCCATTAAATAAAGTTGTAAAGGTTGCGATGTACTTGAGAATTTTCACGCATATTTTGGTTCGCACTTTTGTTAACATTTATTAATATTTTAGTGATTTTAAATGGAGTTTGTATGTTGGCAATCGAAGATGTGGGGGAGGACTCTATTCTTTCCTTGGGTTTGGGTTTTGAAATGTTTCTGTATTAGGTGGAGCGCTTGTAATTGAGTTGAATTTTTGCTGTAGTTTGGGTTTGGGCTTGGGTCGATGGTTAAGGGATTTGAGAGCAGCAAAAGGGAGGGAATAGGTGAACAAATGCAGGACTCAATGAGAACTGGGAGGAATATTACATGAGTGAGTGTGGAAATTGGTGTAAATATTCAGTAGAAATGTTCGCAAAATAATTGTATTTAGTTGAAGATCATCTAAGAGTGTCTCTACACATATTTGGGTGCAGCAAATGGAAACAAAAGGTGCACAAAAGCGGCCTCAAGGAGGCGTGGAAGGTATATTTGAGGAGTGAGTATTGAAAATGGTGTAAAGCTATGCCAGAAGGAGCTAGAAATTTGTTTTTGACACTGTCTATTAGTTTTTATAATTTCTGTAAGCCTAAATAGCTTTATTTACACTTATAAAATAGTTTGAAAAAAAACTTCTACCACTCTTGAAACTGCCTCAAAATCTTCCCTGGGCCTCCCCATTTATTCAATATAATAATCCACACTTCCCCTCGAACTCTTAACCCAAGACCTTTCCCACCCTTCACCCCTCAGCTAATTGTTGGTGGGGTTGCGCATAAAACTTACCTTTGTTGGCGGCACGACACTGTCGTCCATTTGCTGGTTGCTCGTAAATGAAGAGGTCCTTGGGCGGCTCCGTCGCATCAGAGGCGGAGGTCAGCACTGGCTGGACGGTGGGCTGTGGAGTCGGTGGGAGCTGTGACTGCTGCTGCTGCTGCTGTGCTGGCAGCTTCCTGGCATGGCCATTGCCATCATAGACGACACCATGCCAATGATGGTTATGCGGCGGTGGGGCTGCTGTCCGTTGTGGCTGCTGTTGCTCCTCCTGGAGGAGGGGCTCCTCCTCGTCACGCAATAGCTGCTGCTTCAGCTGATGTGCACGAATGAGGCGATCCCGTTCGTGAAAGTGCCGCACGAACAAGTGCTCACCGTTGGGTCCCTGCCTCGTTGGGGTTAATGACTTGAATGTTGTCTCGGGTCTGTCCTGGCCAGAGGACTGCTGGGGGTACACCCCCAAGCCGTGCGGCAGACTATTAATTAATGTGCCCATGGTGGTGGCCTGCGCTGCTCTCTGCTGATAATGATGTTGTTGGAACATAATTTCATGCAATGGTATTAGAAAGTCTGGCAGGGATTTCTGTTGTGGTTGCTGTTGCTGTTGCTGTAGGGTTTCCATGCCAAAATATGATGAAGCCGGCAGCAGACATGTCTGGCCTCCACCTCCACCCTCACCCGAGAGTGCGGAAGTCATGTGTGTCCCAAGCACATCCTTGTTGATGTCCCGGCTGCCATTGCCCTTTCCGTTGTAATTATGATATCCGAAGCCCTCGGCGGGCCGTAGATACCAGGGATTTAATATTGCTTTGCCACGACAGCTTGTTGTTCCTGCAAAAACTATAAATCAGTGGAGATAAGAGAGTGAGAGGGAGGGGGAAAGGGTTAGGCAATTGCATTTTTATAGACTGCCCAAAGTGAGAATTGTTTTGTGTAGTTTTTGCGACTTTTTTACCCAAAAAAATGTGCAAAAAATGTGCCAAAAAAAGGGTTAAAAAGGGCATTTTCGCTATCATTATTAACACTTGCTGGCTGGGCTGTTCACCCCCGGCCCAACCCCTATTCAATTGTAACCCTTCCACGGGGTCTACTCCCCTGCCAACATATTGCCAATGGTAACCGTTTATGTCACTATCAATTACTCATCATTATTGAACGCTGTTACGCCTTGCCACCTTGCCACCTTGCCACAGAACCCGCTCTCTCAACCCCATTTAGTGCCGCTTTTTTGTTGTTTTTCCTTTTTTTGTGGGGGTTGTACGCCATATTTTGGATTCCCTCTTTGCATCAGTTCTACCATCAATTGTTTTCTCTGCTTTTTTGTTGTAATCATTTCATTTATGACTTTGATTGATTGTGAAATCTGTACATAATTTGGATTTTATAGTTTTTAGATAAAGACAAGGTTTAAGGGGGGATAGAGACGCGCACAGGGAGTGGAACTGAGTAAAATCTGAACATTTGTGCATCGCAGTGTGGGCGTTTGCTCATAATTGTAGGCGGGTGTCACGCCCACCGCTGAGTGATTGTGCACGCATCTCTATCAGACAAATGTCATGGCTAATGGGGGTACAAAGTGCAAAGTGCAGCTTCCAAGTGCCAAAAGCTACAAAAATTGCAGAGTTCTAGGCATAAATAAAGCTTAAAACGAATTTAAAATCAAACAACATTTTGTTTGAATCCTATTCCTATTTTTGAACTATTTTTGCTATTACTATTATTTATTAACTTTTCTAGTGCCACAAGCAACGCGCTTATTCGGTAGAAATTTTCCACCATCATTGCCTCACCCCTGGCTTCAGATTTACCGCGAGAACTGCCACTGCCACTGCTACTGTTTTTTGTTGCATGATCACTTCATTGCGGATCATTTACAGACAGACACGAAAAAGAGCCAACCATCAAATCATTTCATGAATGAAACGCTGAACTATGGCTAATGATGCAGAGAGATAAAAAAGCAACAAAAAATAATAACAATAACGACTGGCAGCCGTCCAAGTCCAAGGCAACCACAAAATGTTCATTAGAGCGCCAAAAAAAGTTGTGTGAATAATGAGGGGCAGGCAGGAGTCCAGAGATAATTGTGATGGAAAGAAATATCCCCACAGTTCGGCTGAGCGTCTGAATCGAAGTCCGAGCTATGGATATTAATTGGATTTGAGGGGCAGCCGCAGGAAAGTCATTTCCCGCTTGCTTTAGCATACAAAATAGTACGGAAAATATTAGTTAACATTTAACCCTTTGTCAGCTGCGCCCCCTGGGCATTGAGGCTTGTGCTGGCCACGCGACATCTTGTGGCGGGAGGTTGACAAACCGGAAATGGAAATGCAAAAAGGGTTTTGGGATATGGTTAGGGGAAGGGTTTGGGGGAAAGTGTGCCACGGATTATGAAAATGAAACTGGCTCTGACTTCTAATTACTGCAAATGCTTCCTGCCTTCAATGTCTCCTCTTTCTATGGCTGCTGCCGCCTGTCAGTCCGCCTGAATGCTCGTGCCAGTCAAGGTTAGTCCTCTGTCAATCTGTTGGCAGGGGGTTAAAAACTCTCATTGAAAATGGAGATCTAAAGGTGAAAGTTTCAATCAAACGAAAGGCACGGGAAAGCAAATCCGAGGCGGGCGAAATCAAATCAAAGGACTCGCAGTCTTTGCTTGCACAGTTGCCAGAAGGAGGAGCAGGAGGAGCAGCAGGAGCAGCAGCTGCCTGCTACCACAAGCCACAATTGTTGTTAAAAAACTGCACATTAAATCCTTTTTTGTCGTCAGGCTCAATTTGCTACAGAAGCATCCTCCTGCGAGCGCCGAGTGTTGAGCCGCGCAAGCTGCTCCGAAAGACGCTCCAAGGGCTCCCCTCCCGGCATCCTTTTCCTGCTCAGCTCCGATTTTTGTCTGGCATTGTTACTTTGTGCGATTATATTTACCTGCAACATGGCGATTAACGCATCCTGGACGAGCCGCCAGGGCTGCCCCTACCTGGTCTTTATTGCTTTCCTATGCGCCTTGATTTCACATTGCGGCAAACATCCTTTATGCTTTGTGCCCCTTTGTTGCATGCACCGGCTGGCAAACACATTACACACACAGACACAATAAAAAAGTGAAAAGTGAAAAAGGGTGGAAGAACTGCAGCGGCAGGAGGAGCAGGGGGGAAGTGACAGCAGCTAGCTGCAGTTGGTTGCAGATCCTTTTCAGCAGTTTTCAATTACGCAATGGGCGCTCCTCAGCGAAATTCCCTCGAATATCTCTATTTTCTCGTTGATCCAGATGAGTTTTATTCTTTCTCTTTTTTATGATTTTTTCTATGATTTTTTGTACTTATTTTTCTGTGTAAATATTTTTAATTGAGAATTGGGACCACACAGAAGGAGGGAGAGGGATTGAGTGCGAAAGGAGTTGGGTAATTGCAGGGAACGTCTGGGAGGATAGCGAGCTCGCTAGGCAGATGTTTGGGGAAAGGGTATATACCTACATATAAATATGTACATATAATTTAACTTTCTATATGGAATTTCAACATACATAATTAATGTTTACTCCCTTATTACCATGATTCCTTTCCAAGGTGCAAGTAAACCTCTTTATTACATTTTGTATTAGTAATTGAACAAAAATAAGAAAAATGTTTATGAGGTATAAAAGTAAGAGGAAGTAATCTACTCATTTAGACCTACAACTTGATTCTTTTCTACGGCAAAGTATCAAATGACTTTCGCACAGTGTAATCTTTTATTTAAAATTTCTTTGCCTTTTGGCAGAGTAAAAAGGTTTTAAAAATTAAAAATGGAGCAAACTGTGATAAAATATTTCACAAAAAAAATACAGAAAGAATAATTAACTTTTATGTTATTATTATTCAATATTGAAATATTAGTACTCTGGCAGCTTCTACTATTATCATTTCCCCCTTTTAGTGCTTTTTTCTCGACCAACTGCCTGATGTAACGACTCTATGGCATACCAAAAACTAAACACACCAAATCCAGACCAAAATAAAAATATATTAAACTGCCGGGCAGAGGGGAGAGTGGGGCTGAAAACCATTTAGAGATGTTTGCATTATAATTGCGGTGATTATTTCGGAGCGGGGTCATTCACATGTGACATTCAGAGACACCAAAAAAGGGATAGAGGCAGAGAGAGAGAGAGAGAGAGAGAGAGGGAGAGAGAGTACTGATCTACAGTTAGCGATAAAATAGTTAAATCAGCTTTGGGGGGAGCTTTCTCGGGATGGCACTCGCTCGCACACTCGCAGATACGTGGAGAGTGATAAGAGATGGACCCAGAGTGCCAGAGTGCTGCTCTACAGAAAGTTCTTTGGAGAATTGCGGTTAATTGAAGAATGCCAAGATTTCGGCACACAGATTTCGTCTGATTTCTGGGCTAACAATAAATTTGTTGGCCACTAATGTGATTTCTGTGGTGGGCTACAGAATGGAGTGGCATTACCTAACCCACTGAGGCGTGTGGAGCTGTACCCTCTCGATCGTATAAATGTTCAAAGCGCGTTGCCAAAAAAGTTTAGAACATTTGCGTCTGTCCACGGGTGCGCAACCACAATTGAAAGCAGTTCTCAGTCGACCATGTTACCCGCTCTATTGGCCACGTTAATGCCATTCGCACTAGTCGGCCGCGTGTTAGCCAGCTCCGATATTTTCTCTCTGCCTTCAAAGAGCAATCACAGCGAGGAGCTGCTCGAGGACTATGGCAGGTTTATGCTATCCGTGATGAACCGTAGCATCGATCCCTGCGAGAACTTTTACGAGTACAGCTGCGGCGGCTGGAAGAAGTCCGAGCTGGTGCCGGAGCTGGCCAGGAACACGAGCTTCCTGTATGCCATGCAGCAAAGGATCGATGAATCGGTGCTGGGATTTCTGCAAAATGCCACACAAAAGGAGCTGGAGGATCTGGGCACAAATGGCACACGATCGTCGGAGCTGAAAGCCAAACAATTTTTTGCCAGTTGTGTGAAGGTAAAGGCCAATATGTCCTTGGGCTACGAGCATCTAGAACAGGACATTGACGATCGCTACAAGGAGCAACAGCCAGAGAAGAATCAAACTTTGGATTGGATTTATGTGAATTTTATGTCCAAATACGAGATCTATCCCCTGCTGCCACTCAAAGTCCACTACAGCACTTCCTCGCGGAAGTTCGATGTGCTGCTGTCGCCACCTGCGAAGGTCCTGGCTGGTGTCAACGATGAGCAGCTGAAGAACATGACGCGGGACTTTGGTTGGGCTGACAATCTGGAGAAGACCAAGCAGTTCCTCGAGAGTTTTGTCAATCTCACAATTTTCGAGAAGAATCTGACGGCTCTGGCGAAGATCCGCAATGAAACGGAGAAGCTCAGCCTGAAGGATTTCCTGGGCAAACACAAGCAGGATCGTCTTAATTGGACGCGCTACTTCGACGTGGCCTTCAATGGCACTCAGGACTCGAGCTGGCCTGTCCTCAATCAACTGGATGCTGGCTCCATTAACGATTTGGTGTACTTTCTGGAGCAGACCCCTCTGGACACGCTGAAATCCTACGTGCGGATGCGCGTCCTGCTGAAGTTTCATGCTTTGTGGAAGACTAAAACCAAGGAGGGTGGAGTGCAGAGCGAGTGCCGATCGCTGACAGAGACTTACTTCAACTACGCCGTGTTGCCGTGGTTCATAGGCAAAGTCTTCGACAAGCACCAGCGCGCGGATATCCTGACTGTAGCCAAGGACATCAGGGATACGTTCTACGAGCTGTTGGATCATCACGCCTGGCTGGACGATGACACACGCTCGCAGGCCAAGACAAAGCTGGCTTCGATGGACATCCTCGTGGGCTACACGGACGATCTGCAGCATCGTGAGGTGCTCGATCAGGTGTACAGCGAAATCAACATGACCAGCAATTGGTATAAAAATCTGTGCATAATCGAGGGTAGCAGAGCGAGCATAAGACTGCGATCTGTGGACAAAGCGCTGATACCGATCCTCATGCCCACGCGCACGGTCAACGCGTACTACGCGGATTTCCTGAATCTTGCATTCATCACCATCGGCATGGCCCAGTGGCCATTCTACCATCGGGACTTTCCCGCTGTGCTCAAGTATGCGGGTGTGGGCAACATCATTGGCCATGAGATGGCCCATGGCTTTGACTCCTACTGCTATCAGTACAATTACGATGGCAAGCGGGTCAACTGGTGGTCCGCCACTTCGCTGAGGAACTTCAAGGAACGCTACC